>NC_048306.1:76009163-76042098 GCF_013100865.1 Trachemys scripta elegans | reverse complement strand
TCTAGACCAGGGGTTGGCAACGTTTGGCACGCGGCTCGCCAGGGTAAGCACCCTGGCGGGCCAGGCCAGTTTATTTACCTGCTGATGCAGCAGGTTCGGCAGATCGGAGCCCCCACTGGCCGCGGTTTGCCATCCCGGGCCAAACGTTGCCGACCCCTGATCTAGACCATATTTAAGGGACCATAGCTAATGTACTCAGTATTGGCTTATATCTGTCTGTCCAGGTCCTTTTACCACAGACATCACTGCAGTATCCAATCTGCCTCTGCAAACCCTGTATCTCCATTGCTATTTCCCAACTGCAGTGTCAGTGTTAAATCTGGTCACTCTCTAAGGCAATATGTCATCTAAATGTGTTTCTTCATATTAGCGTTGGAAATTTAATAGACTGGAGCAGTATTATTTATGTATGATGCTGTTTTCACCTCTACTTAATTAATTGGTAAGATATTTGAATATCTGAACCACTCTTCATGTGTGTAATCTCACCAGAAAGAAATGCATACCTTAAGGAGGTACATAGGTCGCTTTTCAAAAGTATTTCCAATCTGGATGCGGGAGACCAGTTTTGGATAAATTTTAGCAATTCTAGCAGTCCAGGCAGCAATCTAGATTAATAAATTATGTGCAGTTACTTATCAAGTTTTGGATTAAATATGATTCACAATTAAAGGGAGACTGTCTCTGCTTACAGTACTGATACAGGAAAGCATCCTCATTCAGGGCAGCATGTAATCACATGCTTACCTTTAAGCCAGTAGGACGTAAGCACATGCTTTCTTGTTTTCTTGATTCAGGGCTCCATTTGTCTCAAAGGGTTAAATGTCCTTTCCCCAACCTGAGTAATTTGGCTGGCTGCTTGGGTTATATACAGGGGAAAATCGAAGCAATCTCATTTCCCCCTTCCCTCTTCAAGGCTTCAGGGGAGCTGCAGAGATGCTCCTTGGTGGCTACTTGGAATCAGGAATGGCCTCTCAATAATTTCTCCCTGTCCTCCCATTCCCTTTGTGCAGAGGGATTTGTATGGTGGCAGATTATCTGATCCCACTTCTCCCCCACAATGTTCCGTTCCCAAATCCCATTGCACATGATTAACCCACAGGGATGGGGCCCCATTCTGTGCAAAAGGTGTACACTTTCTCTGTGGCCTTTTCAAATCCTGCTGGAGAGGCCTCTACAAATCTTGCCAAAGGGACCTCTGCAGCTGTGAAGGGGAGGCCAGGATTTGCCCATAAATACATAAGCTTTGTACCATACCTTGTCCCAGTCATTGTATTTTGTGTAACTGTGTCTGCCAGTAAAATTCCTCTTGCCATCAAATTGTTTTTCAATCTCTTCTTGCAGGTTATGCAATAAAATTCTACAATACAAAATAATACATATATATGCTGGCTGGTAAAGAAAATATTAATCACATTCAATAAGTCTGTCTAAGGCAGTGGTTTTCAACCTTTTTTCATTTGCGGACCCCCAAAAAATTTCAAGTGGAGGAGCAGACCCCTTTGGAAATCTTAGACATAGACTGCGGGCCCCCAGGGGTCTGCGGACAACAGATTGAAAACCAATGATCTAAGGTACTTATAAGGCCCATTGGCATAGCCTGTGAGCACCTCACAGACTTTAATGAGTTTATTCTTACAACACCTCTGTGAGATAGGGAAGAACTATCCCTATTTTATAGATGGGGATCTAAGGCACAGAGATACTTTGGCCTAGTCTATACTAGAAAATTAGGTTAGTTTAACTACATTGATGAGGGGTATGAAAAATCCACGCCCCCAACCAGTGTTGCTAAGCCGACCAAAGTCCCTGTGTAGATAGCATTAGAAGAATTCTTCTGTCAACCTAGCTACCGCCTCTGTACCAAACAACATCCAAGAACCATCCAACATCTATGCAGTCATCCCTTTCACGCAATCCCCACCAACACTGAGTCTAACAACAGATGCCTCTCTAATAGGATGGGAAGCCCACCTAAATGACCGCAAAATCCAGAGCAAGTGTCTCTCATGGAATTGGTCCTCCATAACAATCTTTTGGAACTAAGAGCTGTCAGAAATGCCTGCGCACACTTACTCCCTCTCATCAGAGAGACTCAAACAAAAGTTGTGACAGACAATATAGCAGGGAGTCCGGTGGCACCTTAAAGACTAACAGATTTATTTGGGCATAAGCTTTTGTGGGTAAAAAACTCACTTCTTCAGATGCATGGAGTGAAAATTCAGATGCAGGCATTGTATAATGACACATGAAGAGAAGGGATTACCTCACAAGTGGAGAACCAGTGTTGACAGGGTGGATGTAGTCCACTCCCAATAATAGATGAGGAGGTGTCAATTCCAGGAGAGGCAGGGCTGCTTTTGTAATGAACCAGCCACTCCCAGTCTCTATTCAAGCCCAAATTAATGGCAAGTAGAGGAGGGGTGCTAGGGGTAGAGAGCTGAGAAAGCGTTGTTCTAAGTCAGCCGTAAAAACGTTGGCATACTGTGGGGCCATGTGGGTACCCATAGCAGTGCCACTGACTTGAAGGTATAAGTTGTCCCCAAATCTGAAATGGTTGTGGGTGAGGACAAAGTCAGAAAGCTCAGCCACCAGGTGTGCCATGGCCTCATCAGGATACTGTTCTTGAACAGTTTGTAGTCCATCCTCATGTGGAATATTGGTGTAAAGAGCTTCTACATCCATGGAAGATCACCAATGCATTGTAGTTTCCTCAGGAAGTCGGTGGTGTCTCGAAGATAGCTGGGAGTGCTGGTAGTGTAGGGTCTGAGGAGAGAGTCCAAATAGCCAGATAATCCTGCTGTAAGAGTGGCGATACCTGAGATGATGGGGCGTCCAGGGTTTCCAGGTTTATGGATCTTGGGTAGCAGATAGAATACCCCTGGTCAGCGCTCTGGGGGTATGTCCATGTAGATTTGTTCCTGTGCTGTAGCAGGGAGTTTCTTGAGCAGATGGTGATTTCTGGGTGCCCGTCTCGCTCTGTCAATCTGTTTCCTCAATTCCCCAGGTGGGTATTGTAGTTTTAAGAATGCTTGATAAAGATCTTGTAGGTTTTTGTCTCTGTCTGAGGATAGTGGCCTGTAGAAGCTCTTTACACCAATATTCAACAGTTTCCACCCCACCATCAACCTCAGCCTGGACCAGTCCACACAAGAGATCCCCTTCCTAGACACTACAGTGCAAATAAGTGATGGTCACATAAACACCAGAATACCGGAAACCTACTGACTGCTATACTTACCTACATGCCTCCAGCTTCCATCCAGGACACATCACATGATCCATTGTCTACAGCCAAGCCCTAAGATACAACCGAATTTGCTCCAATCCCTCAGATAGAGAGAAATACCTACAAGATCTCTATCAATCATTCTTAAAACTACAATACCCACCTGGGGTAGTGAGGAAACAGATTGACAGAGCGAGATGGGTACCGAGAAATCACCTACTACAGGACAGGCCCAACAAGGAAAATAACAGAACACCACTGGCCATCACATACAGCCCCCAGCTAAAACCTCTCCAGCACATTATCAACTATCTACAACCCATCCTGGAAAACGATCCCTCACTCTCACAGACCTTGGGAGACAGGCCAGTCCTCACTTATAGACAGCCCCCCAACCTGAAGTAAATACTCCCCGGCAACTACACACCACACCACAGAAACACTAACCCAGGAACCAATCCTTGTAACAAACCTCGTTGCCTACTCTGTCCCCATATCTACTGTAGCGACACCATTAGAGGACCCAACCACATCAGCCACACCATCAAGGGCTCATTCACCTGCACGCCTACTAATGTTATATATGCCGTCATGTGCCAGCAATGCCCCTCTTCCATGTACATTGGCCAAACCGGACTGTCCCTACGTAAAAGAATAAATGGACACAAATCGGATATCAGGAATGGTAACATACAAAAGCCAGTAGGAGAACACTTCAATCTCCCTGGACATTCTATAACAGATTTAGAAGTAGCTATACTTGAACAATAAAACTTCAGAAACAGACTTTAAAGAGAAACTGCAGAACTAAAATTCATTTGCAAATTTAACACCATTAATTTGGGCTTGAATAGGGACTGGGAGTGGCTGGCTCATTACAAAAGCAGCTTTGCCTCTCCTGAAAATGACACCTCCTCATCTATTATTGGGAGTGGACTACATCCACCCTGATCGAATTGGCCCTGTCAACACTGGTTCTCCACTTGTAAGGTAAGTCCCTTCTCTTCATGTGTCATTGTTTTTGTGGATACAGACAAGCTCGGCTACTCCCTGATACTAGACATTAAAGCGTGCATGTTTTACATATATTGCCAATAGAGTGCCAGATAGCTCTGGGGATGAGCTGCATCCTGGAGAAGACTTAGGACTGGATCAGAGCTGGTTTAAGAGTGCCGTCCATGAGGAGGAATTTCAGCTTTAGCTCCCAGTTCTTTCGGGACCTAGCTTCCAGCTGGTGGCAAAAGGTGCACTTCTGCTGGATGTGTCCTCTACAAGGCACCGGACGCAGCAAGAGTGTCTGTCAGTTATGGGAATTGCTTTCCTGCAGGAGAGGGACCTTTTAAAGCCAGGGGAACCAAGAATGCTCCTACGGGGGCAATCTCACAACAAAGGTGGGAAAACCAATCAAAATAATTTTTATTTTTTTTAGAATTGAAGAACGGAAACTTTAAAGTACTACAAAAAAGAATGGAAACTCTAAGAAGAACTATAAACTAACACTATTAAATATAACATAAGTGAGTGAACTGGACTGCTACTTGTTCTGTCTCAGGCCAAGGGCGGCTGAGAAGGAAGCAAGGGCAGTTGGCCTGTGCAGCGCTAGATAGCCTTATGGCAGAGCATGAGGGAGGGAGGGCGCATGTGTGGGCCAAATGGACTGCTACCAAAATTCTCCAATTAGAGGCACAGAGGCATAGATGCGCCTACAGTGGAGCACCCATACTAGATCTAAGGGCACTAAGCATACTGTAGCGTTTTAAGTGTAGAGAAGCCCTAAGAGCCCAAGGTCACACACAAATTCTGTGGCAGAGCAAGGAATTGAGCTTGTGGATTTTCTGAGTCTTAGGCTAGCACTCTAACTACTGGACCATCCTTCCTCTCCCATCAGATATATTTAATAACATAGTATTATCAAGCCATAGGAAAAACGCCATACAGACTAACTGCAGTAAAGTCCTTGTACTTGGTTCAGAAAGATAATACTCTTCCTGGACATTATTTTTAGTATAGTTGAGTTTACTTCAGACAATGGCTTAAAGCGTTGAAGAAAGTTGTAGGTCTCTAGGTACTCAATCATTCTCTCTCCGTTGAGCCCACTATATTAATAGCGTGTGCTATTTTTCTAGGGTCTTTTATCTGAGGACGTCAAAGCATTTGCACACACTTACGAATTAAGTCTCACTGTGATGTAATTATTATCCTCATTTTACAGATGGTGACAAGCCGATTAACACCCACATTTCCTTTTTTTGTGGGTATCCAGCTGAGGACACATTGGGCTTGATTTTCAGCAGTACAGAGCACCCACAATGCTCATCAAAGTCAGTGGGACTCCATGTATGTGTAAGGGTCTGCCCCTTGCATCCTTTACAAGATTAGGGAGCTTTGTTGTGTTGTTGGGATTCTATAGCATTAAAACAAATCAGAGAAGTGGTTTGGGTAAACTAAGGTTGATGCAAAATTCTTAGCACTCGGAACCAAAGTAAAATCTAAATCCTTGGACATTTCACAACCCTATACAATGGTATTCCTGTCTAAAGGTTTTCTTGTTTGAGTGGAGTGCAACAGATATGGGATTAATTGAAAGTCAGAGGAATGTGAGCTCCTTAGACAGTTAGGTGTTTCTGAAAACCTCCCCATTGGTCTCCAGACAACTTCCTTTTATTCTCCATTGGGCTAGAATAATTAAGTAAAACTTACTCATATTGTATTTCATTCTGCTCCATGAGGGTCTGGACAGATCTAGACTGATGTGCACTGACATGGAAATCCACCTGCATCTGAGTGACTATATGAGGGGCTGAATCTGGGTGCCAGAAGTCAAGCTGCACAGGGAGAAATTCAAAGTGTCTCATTTTAGTATGTAGTCAAAGTCAAGCGTGCACTTGTGAATGGTGAGTAGTTTAATGCTCAGGAGAACCATTATAGGTCAGTGTTTTGTTTTCTCTTTGAAATAAAGCCCTATTTCTATATATTTCTGAGAATGGAACCATCTCAGAAGCTCGAGTCTGCTATGAAGGACCATTTTTCAACTGCTCTTGAATTGACCATTCATAATTGGTGTAATTTTAGATTATGATTTAAAAATAATATTTTTTCCTAAAATACTCCCTTGAAGGCAAACAGGAGAAGAGAACTGCAATTGTATCATTGCTCCAGTTGCACAAAACATGTTTCAGGATACCTACAAACCCGAAGAAAGTAAAACTGGGGCCCCAATGAAAAGGCATTACATGTCTGCTCTAACTCCCATTGGTTTCAATTAGAGCTGGATTAGGAGGGTCCTTCATTTAAAACACGCAAGCGTGAATCTAAGATTCATCCCCTGCTTTTATGAAAGGGTGATGCTCCAGTTCTGCTGCTGTTTAGATGTTAGTAGAACTTCCTTTAATATTATAGTAGAAGTCACAATCCTTTTGTTATTGTAGCCAATGGCAAAATTCCCATTCCAAGAGGAGAATGTTGACATTGACTTCAATGGGAGAAAGACCAGGTTCACCAGAAGTTATTATGTAAATGCACAGCATTTCATTTTTATCTGCATAGTTAATAATGTGTTAGGCATTCCAAGATCAACACCTCTTTTTGGAGATGTAGATTGCATACAATTTACATTGCATCATGCTGAAAATTATGGAAACTTTCAAACAATATATTTTTGTAGTCTCCTAAAATACGGTCCAATTTTGTTCAGTATTTTTAAGTGACTTTAGATGTTTTCTCTTGATGTGGGGAGGAAATATATGTTTAATTTGAAAAAATTTCCTAGCACTTTGGGGTTATTTTGATTATAAACTTATGCTTCTTGTTGCTTTTATTTATTTGGATTAATTACAGCAACATAGTTTTTGAAAAGTCCTTAGGCTACACAGTGTGGAAAAGTCAGCTTGTCATGCTGCCACTGAAGTCATAACAGTTCCATTAAAATGTCAATGGAACCCCTGCATGGTTTTCAAAAACTGTTTTACATTTTTGCTTTATAAACGTCTTGATCAGACATAAACCCAAGGGTTGATATGGAAAGATTAAGTGTGCTGAAAGCAGCTGAATCTGCCATATATCTATTTTAGTGCCCTCTTTTCTGAACAGAAACCTTTTTATGCTAAGGTTCACAGGAGAGCAACATTTTATGACTGATTTATAAACTTCTCATAGACCCCTAAGTAAAATAGCTCTGGAGTTGCTATAAGACTGAAATGCCAGGTACAGTACTTTCTAAAAGGCTCTGTATGTAGAAAACCCTTATGTTAACATAAAGGCTACAAGGTTTGAGCATTGGCCTGCTAAACCCAGGGTTGTGAGTTCAATCCTTGAGGGGGCCACTTGGGGATCTGGGGCAAAATCAGTACTTGGTCCTGCTAGTGAAGGCAGGGGGCTGGACTCGATGACCTTTCAAGGTCCCTTCCAGTTCTAGGAGATGGGATATCTCCATTAATTATTACTATTATTATAAAGCAGCTAGAAAATATTTTCCTCTGATTCATTCCATCTGGGAAGAGAAATGGGTTTTCCTCAGAATTGGCATGGGATTTTTTCCCCATTAAATTCATGGATCCCTCAAGATCTCTGTATCTTTGTCCAATTAGCAGAAACTTCCAGTTGGTAATCTGTCTAGTCTGCAAAGAGAAAGAGCTTTTGAATAGTCTAGGACTATGGGGAAGAATTCAGCAGAGCTGCTGCTCTGACCACCTCTGTGGGAGTAGGGGCTTTTTGGGGTGCATTAGTTTACCCTGTGGAGCAGAGGATAGCGTGTAGAGTCCTCTGTCTTCAGAAACTTGACTGCAACCTCCATTGAGTTCAATGGCAGCTGTGCATATATATGATAGTGCAGAATTTGTCTGTGATGTCTTAACTGCTTTATCTGTTTCTAAACTAGATTGGAAGCCCCTGGGGATAAGGGCTGTGTCTTGTTTAATGTCTGTACAATCCCGAGCACATTGTAAGAACTCAATAAAAATATGACTTTGTCTTGTAATATAGTGTCATTTAAAAATTTCCACACCACAACATACCAGCTATTGAATAACCAGAATCCAAATCCCCTGTAAAATCCCTGTAAAATTTCTCACCTGTTTAATGCTGGCCAAGTACTTCAAGAAGTTCACTTGTTTTTCATTCTGAGGCTTCACACGAAATACCTTTGCACTTCAAAACATAAAGGAAAGAAATGAGTAACAGATCTGAGCATCAAAAATGTTGCTATCCATGTTCAGTTAAAGCGAGAATGCTCTACCTGTCAAAACAGCGAGAAGTAAGAGCAAAAGTAGCTACAATCAAGCCTAAAGGCACCATAGACTTCATGTTTCTTGTTTCTCTAGAGCAAATACTGTCTGTCAGCTCAGTTCTACTCTGCTTCTTATTGCTCTGTGAGCAACTCACTTCCTCTTGGGGTTTTATTGGATAGCATGAGGTGGTTTTGTGACTTAACCTACATGCATATTTAATGTAATTAAGATTCATATTAATTATTCCAGGCTAGATTGAAGAAGAACACTATGCCTACTTTGTGTGATCATCTGCATTTAACATCTAAAAAAACCTCCCACAACTGAAGGTTGGTTTGTGACTAAAAGTCTCAGTGATTAGTAACTTACTCCACAGGAAGTCTAATTTGTTTCAGTTAGTTGTGTAAGGTACTCTTAATTGTGAGTAAGGTTTAGTACTAATGTGGACACGAGAACGAATGGATATAAACTGGCCATGGGGAAGTTCAGGCTTGAAATTAGACGAAGGTTTCTGACCGTCAGAGGGGTGAAATATTGGAACGGCCTTCCGAGGGAAACGGTGGGGGCAACGGACCTGTCTGGTTTTAAGATTAAGTTAGATAAGTTTATGGAGGGAATGGTTTAATGGTAAAACATAGTAGCCAAGGAAAACCAAGCAATGGTACGTAAATAGCATAATGGCCAACAAGGGTCAGGCTAGAGACTCTTGCCTACATGCTCGGGGTATTACTGATTGCCATATTTGGGGTCGGGAAGGAATTTTCCTCCAGGGTAGATTGGCTGAGCCTCTGGAGGTTTTTCGCCTTCCTCCGCAGGATGGGGCAGGGATCACTAGCAGGAGGGTCTCTGCCGATTGAAGTCACTAAAACACAGGATTGGGGACTTCAACGGCAGAGTCCAGGGAAGGGTCTTGTGGCCTGCAGCATGCAGGGGGTCAGACCAGATGATCATAATGGTCCCTTCTGACCTTAAAGTCTATGAGTCTATGAGTCTATGAGAGTCAGTCTGGCTAAAAGGTACAGTAAGAAACAGTTACCTGAATGAAGATGTGATTTGTATAAATTAGCACCCAGCCAACAACAGGCTACCCATGCCCTTCCACCTATAAATCTCTCATTGAAGTCAATGGGAGCTTATGTTTAAAAGGACTGTGGGAAATGGGCAAGTTAAATAAGACACACTTATTTAGATTTTTTTTCAGTGGATGTCTGTGGTTTCCTCTCCTTTTTCACAGTGCAGACACATACGGGCGTGGAGTGTCAGAGTTATCCCGACCTGTGTCTAGTTTAACGTGCTCATTTAAATAACTCGTTTATTTCTGCTTGTGGCCTTTTCTAGACTTGAGTCAAATCCTGGCTAATTGAAGTCAATGTTGAATTTTGCCATTGATTTCAATGGGAAGAGGATCTGGCACTACATCTTTAGATGTCTGACACTTTTTCTTCAGATAAGTGTTATGTATGTGTCAGCCACTCCTCAGAAATCTAAACTGCCATCAGACAATGTCAAAAATGATGATTAAGATCTGCTTGATTTTTATCCCCATGTCCTTTATCACACATACACATACTGTATCTTATCTGGACCTAGTACTTTGTCAATGGTAGTCTTTCATATCCATTTCCTGTGTTACTTGTGTACTATCTAACTCTTCCGTCTACAAAACTGCTTACCAATGCTGCTATTACTTCCTCACATTCTCTGCTATCAACTCTGAGCAAAATTCTGCTCTCAGTTACACCACTGTAACTTTAGAGAAAGCTTGTAAAATCTTTGGAGCAGGGATTGTATTTTCGTTATTATATGTGTGCAGTGTCTAGTATAGTGAGTCCCTGTCTCTTGTTGGGGATTCTAAGCACTACTGCAGCACAGATAATAAAATCAATAGCTCACATTTGCACAGGTGTAGTTGAGAGAAATCTTTTCCCCATTTTTTCAAATCCAGCCCTTATATAAGCAGGTACAGCTTAACTGATTTCAGTGGAGTTTTGTCTGTTTACACCAGGGCTGAATTTGACCCACTTTCTCATTTTTACCAGTCATGTACTACAGATATGTTTGCTAAATGTATTGTTTGAATATTCTGTCCAGTTTGACCAGTTTGATGTTGTTTTAATGATCTGTTTTAACACTTATTTTTATAGGTTTCAGAATCTTCCTCTCTACTAGATTTGTTATTTAAAAGTATTTACTTATCTATTCAAGAGTTTTATACCATGTAAATTCCATTTTTCCTTGTTCAACCGTATCTCTGCTATTTTAATGTTTACCAATGAAAAAGTATTCAGCAGTCATATGCATACAGTATTTCTAGATTTGGTATAAAAGATTTAACATTTCTGTAGCACTTTCTCTTCTTACCTCCCCTTTATTCACCCTTTCTCTATCATTAGGCCCTGATCCTACAAATACTTATTGTGCTTAACTGTGAACAGTCCCACTCACTTCAGTTGGGTGACTCATGATAGTAAACTTAAGCACATGTGTAAGTATTTGGGGTCTTAATTAGGGATCCATGAACCTCCCTTACATTCTTCTTCTTGTCCCTCTTTCATTGATCTAAAAGGCTAGCCAGATTACTTTCCATATAACTAGTAGTCAGACTTGTTTTAGTAGGGATGAAGTCCATTTCTCTGAAAAATGTTGCTTTTCAATTCAAAAGAATCCTGGGCTTTGCATTATTGTGTACATAATTCTCTCTGCTGATGGCTGAAAGAATTAAGTTCAGAGCAACACTGAGCCTTTGGCCACAAATACAATGTAATTATAGCTATGTCTGATAGTGGTACACCTCTACCCAAATATAACACAAATTCTGATATAAAGTGGTAAAGCAGTGCTCCAGGGGGGGCACACTCCGGAGGATCAAAGCAAGTTCGATATAATGCGGTAATATTTTTTTGTCTCCCGAGGACAGCGTTATATCGAGGTAGAGGTGTATTAGTTCTTATTATTGCTCTGATTATCATCCTGTAGAAACTGTGGACATTCTAGGAGGTGCATAAATAGATGGGGAACTGTGTTAATTGCCTTGCCTTCAACATATCTGTCTCTTTTTATTTCTCAGCTTCTGTTGGTATTTTTCAGGCATTAGAGTTAAGTTCCAAGTCCTAGTCATTCAAACGTAGTTATACAGCCTATGAAAATGGGTAATATTTTGTCACTTATGGATATAAACAGCTGCTGATTTATCTACTCTGACCTATTTCTACCTAACAGTTCCTCACATGAACTGTAGATGAAACAGTCTCTCTTCTCTCTCAGGAAGAAAGAACAGCATGAGAGGTACAGTACTGACTGTAGAGAAACCTTATGCTATGTTCTCTCTTATCCCCCCCCCCAAAAAAAAAACCTTGTTAAGCTCTTTTAAGTCTTTCTCATACAAAGGAATACTGAATCCCCATTTTTCTTTAAATTTATAAACAGGTGGAGGCTCCATAGCAACCAAAGAATATTTCTGATGAGCATCATGCAGTAGCATTCCATGCATATGATGCACACTCTTACATTCCTTACATTCAATTGCCTGAGGAATTCTCTCATCTGACATAACCAGCAGAAGACCTACTGTGAATTACACAAGATTTGCTAGTGTTTAGTAGCAGTTCTGGAAATAAGTCTTCAAGACTCCAAGATTTCTTAGGAATGCTGGAGATGAGAAAGTGAAACAGATCTTGTAATAATGAATCCAGGTTCTGACAGTATTCTGAGGAGATGGCTGCAGCTGACATGCTGGGGAAATTCTTGGGCGCGTGTGACACAGCATCCCTTGCTCCTGAATTGTGTCCCATAGAGGTGAGGCAGGGAGGCTGAGTAGAATAAATTTACCAAAAAGTGATTGGGGGGTTTTATTGGGAGTGAATCAATATCCCTCTGGGGGAAATGTCAAAGATAAGCTGTTAGGAACAGTATAAGTCATAACAAAAGGTCACTAGGGCTGAATGTTGCTCAGTGAAGGGGAAAGACAAAAAGAGATTTTACCTTAGGAGAGGGCAGGCAGAATGGAGGAATCTGTCTGCCTACCACTAATCCAGACTCTGGATGAAAATGGTCATCAATGAGGACTTTTATGAAACATTACTGGAGGGGTCTTAACAATTCCTGGTAATAGTGGGTCTGAATCTGCTCTCACATCTCCACTGAAATGAAAGGGATAAATCTGGTATGAGATCAGAATCAGCGACATTGTGTTTCTTCCTTATGAACATGGATACGTATGAGTTAGTCATTCTATTTTTCATCATCTGTGTGAATAGTGACATATCCTTTTCCCAGCTGTACTCGAAGCAACTTACACTTTGGAACGTTCTGTGTGAGAAGTACACATTTGACACTAAGGGTATGTCTACACTACGAAATTAGGTCGATTTAATAGAAGTTGATTTTTTAGAAATCGATTTGATACAGTTGATTGTGTTTGTCCCCATTAAGCGCATTAAGTCCACAGTACCGAGGCTAGCGTCGACTTTCGGAGCGTTGCACTGTGGTAGCTATCCCACATTCCTGCAGTCTCCGCCGCCCATTGGAATTCTGGGTTGAGCTCCCAATGTCTGATGGGGCAAAAACATTGTCACAGGTGGTTCTAGGTACATGTAGTCAGGCCTCTTCCTGTGAAAGCAACGGCAAAAAATCGTTTCTCGACTTTTTTCCTGGGTTACCCGTGCAGACGACATACCAAGGCAAGCATGGAGCCCGCTCAACTCACTGTCACCGTATGTCTCCTGGGTGCTGCTGGCAGACGCAGTACTGCAGTGCTACACAGCAGCATCCCCTTGCCTTGCCTTGCCTTGCGGACGGCATACAGTACAATACAACTGCTAGCCGTCGTCGTCGACCCGTGGGTGCTCCTGGCTGACCTCGGTGAGGTCGGTCGGTGATGCCAGGACAAAAATGGGAATGATTCCAGGTCATTCTCTTCTTTAAGTTTCGTCTAATGGAGATTCAGTCCTGCCTGGAATATCATGCCAGCTGGAGGCTTCTGCCTCAGGCTGCTCTCCCAGTCAGCAGCACCGCACAGTCGCACCTGCTCCAGCCTACCCCTTGCTCCCATGGCTCATGAAGCCTGGACAGTAGTAAGGAGCAGTTCAACAATAGGCTGAGCAAGTGCATAATGGTGGTAGAATGTGCCTTTGGACGTTTAAAAGCTCGCTGGCGCAGTTTACTGACTCTGTTAGACCTCAGCGAAACCAATATTCGCATCGTTATTACTGCTTGCTGTGTGCTCCACAATATCTGTGAGAGTAAGGGGGAGATGTTTATGGTGGGGTGGGAGGTTGAGGCAAATTGCTTGGCCGCTGATTATGTGCAGCCAGACACCAGGGCGGTTACAAGCGCACAGCAGGGCGTGCCGTGCATTAGAGAAACTTTGAAAACCAGTTTCATGACTGGCCAAACAGAACGGTGTGAAAGTTCTGTTTGTTTCTCCTTGATGAAAACCTGCCCCCTTGGTTCACTCTACTTCCCTGTAAGCCAACCACTCTCCCCTCCCCGCTTTGATCTCCGCTTGCAGAGGCAATAAAGTCATTGTTGTTTCAAATTCATGCATTCTTTATTAATTCGTCACACAAATGGGTGGATAACTGCCAAGGTAGCCCGGGAGGGGTGGAGGAGGAGGGAAGCATGGGGTGGGGTAGTTGTAGGGGCACCCCCTAGAATGGCATGCAGCTCATCATAGAAGCGGCATGTCTGGGGCTCTGACCCGGAGCGGCTGTTTGCCTCTCTGGTTCTTTGGTAGGCTTTACGTGGCACTCCTGCGGGACTCTGTTATAACCTTTGTCCTTGATGCCTTTGGAGATTTTTTCAAATATTCCAGCATTTCATCCTTTGGAATGGAATTCAGATAGCACGGATTTGTCTCCCCATACAGCAATCAGATGCAGTACCTCCAGTTCGGTCCATGCTGGAGCTCTTTTGCGATTCTGGGACTCCATGGTCACCTGTGCTGATCAGCTCGCTATGCTGGCCAAACAGGAAATGAAATTCAAAAGTTCGCGGGGCTTTTCCTGTCTACCTGCCCAGTGCATCTGAGTTGAGAGTGCTGTCCAGAGTGGTCACAATGGAGTACTCTGGGATAGCTCCTGGAGGCCAATACCGTCGAATTGCATTCACACTACCCCAAATTCGACCCAGCAGGGTCGATTTCAGTGCTAATCCCCTCATCGGGGAGGACTACAGAAATTGATTTTAAGAGCCCTTTAAGTTGACAGAAATGGCTTCGTCGTGTGTATGGGTGCAGGGTTAAATTGATCTAATGCTGCTAAATTCGACCTAAACTCATAATGTAAACCAGGGCTAAAACATACTGAGATTGACTGGTATCTTGTGTCAGAGACATGGCAATGGATACAAATAACTTGACTGTTAGTTTTAATCATCGTTTCTTAGAAGAGAGTCTTCCAGGGCTCCAGGATTTAAAAGAAAATAAATAATTTCCAGTAGCCAGAGCCACTCGGAAGGGAGTGAAGGTGCACCACATGAGTGGTGATAGCTGGAGGCTTTATGCATGGGGATGCCAGGAGCATATCAGGGCATCAGATATCATAGTAGTTAACCCAGTATAACTAGTGGACTTTGCTCTATTTTTACAAAAAGTGTAACTTGTGCATTTCCAGCCACAAGCCATCCCTTTCTGCAGCGGGAGGGGACAACAGTCACCTGTGTCACACCCTCTAGGGCACTCAGCAGTGCTAGCAATAATAGAGACCTCATCCTTACATTCAGAGAATGCAGGTAGCTCTGTTGTAGCTGACTCCTGTGCACAAGTGCTAGGGGAAGGACTGGCTCCTGAGTCCTTTGCTCACTGCACACCTATACTGAGTTAGACGTCACTTGGCCCATAATAATTTTTAAAAAGGCTATGATTACTACTTTGAGTCTGTTTAGTACAAGTGACTGGAAAACTATTAAGAAAGTATCTGCCCCAAAGAATTTGATATGTTGCACAGGTATATTGATAGAGCTCCACTGATTTACTCCAGGTTAATGTCAGTGTGAGGGAGGTCAGAATCTAGCTCTTTAACTGTCTCAGAGTGAATTTTCTTTAATGTCTGACTTATTTGAAAGAAATGTGATATAAGTTCACCTTGTGTGGACTTACAAAAAATTGGTAAGAAAAACTGAACATGCTGATTATTTTAAAAGCAGTTTTTTATTGCAGAGTATATTGTCCCCACCGCTATTGTCCATGACAGCACAACTTACAACTGGAAAGTGCGAAAGGAATAATGGTGACCAAAGCTAAACATAAAACATTTTTCTATCCAGTCTTCCTTTTAAACTACATAAAGCTACATTTCATTTATAAGGATTATATTGTAACTCTTCAAACATGATTCAGAGAAGCACATTCAGAAGAGCAGAGCAAAGTATAAAACATTTTTGTCATTAGAAAGTCTAGCTCTATTAGAATTGGAAATGTTCTGTTTAGGACTTTTAAAGGCAACTTTCAGCTCCATGAACAGTATTTCCATTTTTAGGAGAATAAACATAAGAATAGCTGTTTGAAATCTATATAAAATAGCACAGTTACTATTCAGACAATTTACGTAATCATTTAATGATCACATTTTAAAAAATACTGAAGAATTGGCAGAAGCAGCATGAAAACAAAAAGGGAAAAGAAAATACAATTAAATGTTATAACTTATTTCTAATTTTAATTTCCTCTGTTTCTAGTTTAGGTTTGGAGTGGGGTCTGCCTCCCACCTCAGTTACACCGGGACAAATCAAGAGTAACTTTACAGTGGGATTAAGCTGTCAAAAAACCAATCAGAGAAGAGAAGCAGACCCTGAACGTATAAAAAAAGCTGGTTTGAGTGTTATGTACATGAATATTTTAAAGGAAAAAAATGCCTCAGATTTCTGATTTGAGATGTACTGGAATATACGAAGCACTAAATTTTCAGCACTTGATATGTACTCTCTAGTTATCTCTTTCTGCTTGTATAAAATATAAAAGGAGCCATAAAAATCAAGTAAAGGATACTATCTTTTAACCTGCTATCGTATTTGATATGCAATAGTTTCAGAAAGAAAGACATTTGTAATGGCAAGGAAAGGGAATAGCTTTAGTATGTAATAATAATAGAAAGCCTTCATAAAGCATGGCTGAGGATATAATTGGCAATATACTTGTCTGCCTGCATAGTTTCTTTACAGGTTGACTTTATTTGAGATTCAAGGAGGAGAAAATCATAGTTCCCCTTGTCATGGAACTCAAAGGTCATAGGCATATTTAATGCTCTGATCATAAGACTAGTCTACAGATGAACCAGCAGCAGGGTCCATAAGACAGAGATAGCAAAGATTATGTGAAAGAGAAATATCACAAAGCAAATGATTAGAGAGGAAGTTCTGGTGATTAAGCCCAGGACTAGGAGTCAGGAAATCTAGATTCTCTTTCCATCTGTCCCACAAATTCATTGTGTGACCTTGGGGAAGTCACTGAATCTTTTTGTGTTTCATTTCCATCATTTTAAAATGGAGGTAATAACACTCACCTACCTCACGGTGGTTTTCAGAGGATTCTTTCATTAATGTTTGTAAAGACTGAGATCGTCAGAAGTGCAGGTGTAATAAGTGTCTTGTATACATACCAGGAAAAAAATGTTTGGCAGAAAATGAAACTATAATAATGTACAAGGGACTTTGTGGATAGAGCCATGAATTAGAGGATGAATGGCTGGGCAAGGAGGCTGGGAGTTGGTGCAAGGATACTTTGACTGAGGATTGGGAGGGTAGACTGGGACTGAGTCAAGGTTCCTAGAGAGCTGAGACTAGGACTGGGCTGGGAAGCCTAAGGTTTGGTGATTCATACTGGCTAGATGAGGAGAATGGGACAAGGATACAGGGGTGAGGAAAAGACAGGTCTATGACAAAGACAAGTTGGAGGAGATGAGGCAGATGGGGGTCAAACTTTAGAGGAATGGGCAGAAAGGTTCATGCCCACTAGAACACACTCCCTTCCAGAGACTGGAATGAACCTCAAGATTTCTGAGTCTCACCTTTCCTCTGCTGTTAGCAAATATCTGCGAAACTCACTTCTAGTGATTGGTTCACATAAAACATGACAACCTACGACTGCTATCAGTTACTCTATTAGCTCAAGAGGCAGAGATACATGCTATGGATCTAAAGATTTCAACCTGACTGAGGACCTCGTGGTTCTCCATAGGATTGCACAGGATGGAATTTCTGTTTGTTTGCCTTTTTTAAAACCTAGGAAATAACACATGAACTATATTGAAAATATTAATGAGGTTTCAAAGTCAAGCATTCAGAATTTAGGAGATGCTAGAATTAGGTTGCACAGAGTTCAGAATCAGGGCATTGGTTTGGAAGGCTAGGGACTATCATTTACTAGCTTGAGGGGGACCTCAAGATGTTGCCTTAATACAAATGAATGACAATAACATACAGTAAAGATTCATCTCACTATATTGTGAGATTTGCTGATGGATAAATTTGTACTGTAAGTAGATATTTAGGGTATAAGTTTGTTATTCGTAGTAAAATCTCAACTTAGTACTGTACAACTAAAGAAAAATAGAAAACAACATACAGATTATCTGGGCTATTTGTCCATATTTATATTTTGTGCAATAGAGACGTGATAAAGCATCCACTGCTTCCTTTGCAACTTCATTCTGAGTTTAGAAAGAGAGAGAGGGAGAGATTCATTTTAGAAAAATTAAATGCTTTCACTTTGAGTCACTGAAAAGATCTGAGCTTTATTAAGCCAGCAAAATGTGCCTCCATAACTTTTTGAACAACTTCTTGTTTCCTTGATCTCATTAATTATCTAAGCCCTAGTTTAGCTGAAAAGAGGAGGGCAGTAGTAAATGCCTCAGAGAGGCTCTGTCATGTACAGGCTCGTGTTTCACCCCTATGACAAAGAACAAATGGATTAATCATGTGTTTTAGGTCTATCCTAATTTGTCTGCCACTGGGCTAATGGGAGTTGGCCAATGGCTTTCTTTTTCTTTTCTATATACAAATTATAGTGTGGTTTTGAATTACACCTGTTTGTCTCTTTTAAACGTGAATTATGTGGCCAATTACATCCCTGTGTCTTAAACCAGACGTATACAGTATGTTTAATTGTTGTGTTTTGCTCATCATTGTGGTATCATAAGGCATTGTGCAGCATAAGGCCACATAAGAAAGTAGTTTTGTACTCAGGGCTCCATGCACTTTTACTGTTCAGTTTTCTCTTCAAAGAATTATTGGAAAATGCTGCAGTTTGGTATTGGTTTGTATGAGAAAACCATAAGAGGTTTTTTTGTTTTTGTTTTTTAAGAAAGAAGTATCATTCTGTTTTACA
This sequence comes from Trachemys scripta elegans, assembly GCF_013100865.1. Taxonomy (NCBI): domain Eukaryota; kingdom Metazoa; phylum Chordata; order Testudines; family Emydidae; genus Trachemys; species Trachemys scripta. The sequence goes on along the minus strand of NC_048306.1, from coordinate 76,023,323 downwards.
TTGGGGGGGGGAGCTGGGTGTGATGTACAGGGTACTTCAGAACATCAGTGTGTTCTCTGCTGGGAAGCTGAACAAATGTCTTAGGAGTCTTTCCTCAGACAGGTTTCTGTCTTCTATCTTCTGTCTGTGTTTTCCACTCTATGCATCTGAAGAAGTGAGCTGTAGCCCACGAAAGCTTATGCTGAAATAAATTTGTTAGTCTCTAAGGCGTCACAAGTACTCCTGTTCTTTTTGCCTCAGACAGAGAAGATTAGATTTCATTTTGAAGCTGATTACAGGGACACAAATAGATGGCTGGAGCCTTGCTCCTTTGGGTCCTTCATTATTTCCATCTACGTACTTCACAATATACTAGATACTGTAATGCACAAAATGTGGTTTCAGGTTAAAGAAAAATTAATGCTCAGGTATTGACTTTACACATATGGCCCCTATGTTTCCCTCCCTGGGGCAAAGGCAAAAGAGAGGAACATTTACTTCAAAACCTCTGCAAGGTTTGGAGAGCTAGATCTCCCCTGAATGCTGCTGCCAGAAATGTGATGCAGGAAGGGATCATGGTCTATATTGCATTGGCTGGTGATCCATGGGAGACACCCCTTGTAACATGGATTGTCAGGGCATTAGGTGGAGGAAGTCTCACTTGAGCACCCCCAGTAATTGCAGGCTAGCCAGCCTGGTCTCTGTATTGCCTTTAGGCTCCCCTCCATTCCTCAAAGCACCACTTTGGTTTGACCTGGCTAGCCCCTGATTGGGGGAGCTGGCCGAGTCGAATTTGTGTGAGTGGCATTGAGACATGGTGCATGTAAGGCTAAGATTTTGTCATGGCTATTTTTAGTAAACGTCATGGACAGGTCACGGGCAATAAACAAAAATTCATGGAAGCTGTGACCTGTCTGTGACTTTTGCTGCTGCAGCTCCATGGTTTCCCCTGCCACCATGGTGCCTGGGAGCTGTTGTTTTCTCTCTGCCTGCAGCAGCTGGAAGCTGCAGGCCCCCATGCTGGGAGCTGCAGGGTGACCATATTTCCCAAAGAGAGAACGGGACACCCCCAGCTGCTTGCCCAAGGCATCCGCCCCTCCCAGCCCTCCAGCGAGGCTGTCTCTCGTCGCTGGAACTCTGAGGCGGGCCCCCTCAGAAATCTGTCATCTGTCACTGGACCCTTGCAGGGGGCCACCTGTCGCTGCTGTCGCTGGAACCCTGCCGGGGCCCCGCTGGCTGCCAGCTCCAGAGTCCACCAGCCCTGGGGGCTGAAGCAGAGAATGTCGGGGAGGTCTCTGGAAGTCAGGGATTCCGTGACATCAACATAGCCTTACTCATGGGTCTTAGTGCCACTCTCTCAAATTTGGCCTGGTTGGCCCTCCCTAAGGTCACAACACCTCAAATGGGTAGTTGAGCCCAGCCAGTCCCGTGGGAAAGGAGCCAGGAGGTAAGGGTTGGTGTCATGTTCTCGGGTAAGTACCAACTGGCAGCCCAATATACCTCCCATCCCACAGCTGGGCGACATCCTGGTATCCATATCCTCTCATACCCCCACCCTGGTCTTCATCCGCTTCTGCCCCCAAACTCCATCTCCGCCACCACTTTATCCTCTGCCCCCCATGGGCCTGTGTGGGGTCTATGTGTTTTCTGAGTTGTGTCTCAGCTCACTGCCCCTCTCCCCCAGTTGCCAGTTGGAGGTGGGGGGTTTCTCCAGTTATTCGCATCTGACCAGAGAGTCAGCTCCAAGCCTCCCTGCATGGTGTGCTTGATGTGTATAAGTAAATGTTACACTCCTTAAAATTTGAGAGAGGGGCCCACAATAAAAATCTGCACTGTGGCCTATCTTCCTGTTCTCCTGCCACTGGCCCTGCCAACACACAATACTCTTTATGAGCAGTAAAGTAATTCCATACACTCTGTGCTCTTTTATATTTACAGACCGTACAAAAACACTCCAATTAATTAATTTGAAACATGTTAATTTTTGTAAGAAGCCTCCCATAGATAGTAACGTTCGAACCTGTAGTAAAGTATTCAGCTCCATTGAAAGGCTATAACCACTCAATTCTAGGTATAGCTGTAAAATACTTTAAAGGAGGTTTTGGGTTCCAGGACCTGGTCAGATTTGTCCATTAACTTTGAAAGGGGGAAAGAGGGAAATGGTTCATGTTCCTGTCCCCACCATTTTCTCTTAATTTTCACTCTCTGCCTTCACTGTCATATGTCCAAGCTATCATTCCTCCTGCTCAGAAATACTTTGGAGTAGCATGGCATCATCATAGGGCGCGGTTCAAAAGCTATTCCAACATGGATGCGAGAGACCAGTTTGGGATGATGCTTAGCCATATTAGCGGTCTGTGCAGCAATCTTAAATGAGGGAACAATTATCAGACCCTGAAATGTATTTAAATAAGGGTAAAGAGCAGAGATGAGTTTGAATATTACCCCTGCACAGTGGGGCAAATCCCCACCCCAGTCAAGGTGTTGCAGTGCTTCTCTGGAATCATCAGCCCCAGTCCAATGCACCTGTGAGATCTGACAAACCTGGAGATGGGTGGGTCCTTAAAAGGGAGAATCCCTGCTCAGTCCAGGATAGCACTCTGAAGGAATAGCACTGTAACTCTTGGAGATTAGGGAACAAAATTCGTTTTGACAGAAAAAATATATTTGTTTTGGTTAAAGGAAATTGTCATATCTACCGCTTGTAAACAGAAACATGGCAACAGAGGGATATTGTGTCAGAGAAGAAAGTCAGTGAGCACATGAATGTCTCCATTCATCCTCCAAGTAGACGAGTGGCTTTATAGGCATTATGTACATTATGGCACTCAGTTTTATTAATTTTGTATAACTAAGGCATGATGAATACTAAAACTGTTCTGTAGAACAGTACTAGCATGACCAGGATACATGCTACAGGAATTCATGTAAGGCTGGAGAAGATGGAGAAATTTGTGTTTCTTTGATACACCGCCCAGATGAAATTTTACCTAATTGTCCCCTATAGCAAATGACTTGTCTGTTTTCAGGATTCCCATTGATATCAATAGGGGCACTTTGGATAGACTAACCTAATATATGGCCCTTAGTGAGCAGAATCCAGCTAGGCAGAGAGGCACCACACATTATCAGTCACAGAGGCCTAATTTTTCAAGAATGCATTCAAAGTGAACAGTGAACCATAATGGCATGTGCACGGATCAGAGGAGCAAATGAAGTGTCTGATGTAATTGGGAATAGGAATGTTTATACATTTGGTTAGGTGATGGGGCCCTTAAACCCAAGTCAATTGCAGGTGCATGTCAAATTTTTATAAAGATCATGGAGAAGTTTTGATAAGAGGTAGAGCTGCTCAAAGAATTTCCATTGAAATTGTTTTTCAATGGAAAATTTGGTTTTCAATTATATAGTTTTTCACAAAAAGCATCTGCTTTCCATGGCTTTGTTTTAACAAAATTGAGATTGTTCATGGAAGACCCCCATCATTTTCTGACAAGCTCTAGTGAGAGAGAGAGAGAGAGAGAGAGAGATGAGAGGGGAGTAAGGGAAGACTAAGAGAAGAGTGACATGAACCATCCTCTTGGAAGACAAGGTAGCAAAGCTTGCACCTGCTATGCAGAATGGTCATTCCCTCCCCCCCCACACATTTCTTTTAAACTCTGAGATTTAAAATACATCTTGTCTGTGCCTCATTTGCTACTGCGCATATTCCTCTAAAAATCCTATGTCTTTCTGTCCTTTGGCACATCAGAAACACCTTATATATTTCCTTAGACTGTGAGAGCATTTTTAATTTGAAATCTCTATGCTGGAATCATTTATTATGTGAGGAATATGGGCAGGTGTATATTGGTGGGAGAGCAGATATCAAAAGATAAAGTGAAAGGAGAAGGGGTGGGAAGTGAAAAATAAGGATGGAAGAGAGACAAGCGGGGAACAGAGTAAAGGAAAGAAAATTGGGAAGTTGGGGATTTTGAGAATTCTGAGAAGAGAGAGATGTGAAAGGAGAATTAAGGGAACCAGGGGAAAGAGTGAAGGAAACAGAGATATTTAGAGGAAGGAGAGCGAAAGAGGTAGGGGGACGAGAGAAGTTGAGATGCTAAAAGGAGAAAATGAGACAGTTAAAAGGCCGAAGGAAATGATTTGAAGCTGCAAATAAGAGGAAGCAGAGAACAGGAGATGGGCAGGGAGGAAGAAGTGATGACCAATTTGAAGTTTAGATATTTTTATGCATCCCTGCCTCCCCTCCTCCCAAACCTTCTGCTGGTCTCTACCATCCCTCTTCATTCACCTACTGGAACACTTGATTAATGTCATCCTAGTTTCAACACAAAACTAGGTGAAATTTGGTGGTTTCTACTAAGTTTTGTTTGAAGATTTGGGTTGTGTTCCAGCCTGGAACTCAGTGATCACTTGGAGCAAAACCTAAGCAAATATTCACACATCCCCTTGCAAATGAAGCTCCGTTTTCTTCAGAGCTTTGTTATTTACTCCTTCTAGTGAGGGAGTCACACCTGACCACCTACATCATGCAAGCACCACAGGATGCCTCCTAATAGTATTGTAATATCTCATCCATGTGATCCATTGTCCTACTGTCATACGTCTATTTTCTGGTGCCAGTATTAGAAACTGCTCAACTAAAAATCTGTAGACAGTTACCAACACACTAATCTAATTGATTACTAGCTAAGAGATTTCTGTTGGAAGAGACCACAAAGCACATGGTCTCCCATTACTCTTCAATACACATGAACTACTGGTATTTCATTCTACTCCAGGAGAGTCTGGACATATCTGGATTGACCCGGAAATCCAGTTCCACGTTAGCAACTTCATCATGAGCTGAATCCAGATGACAGAAATCAAGCTGCACAGAGAAATGAGGAGTGTCTCGTTTTAGTGCTTACATAGTGCAATTGGCCTGGTGAGTATGTACAGTTGTAATGAAAAACTGTTGGGACAGTGTTACCACAACTCTAGACATTGACTGATTTTATTTTTTAAATTGTGAACACACATTTATAAAGATATTTACAATCCTACTTTCAGAAAACCTCATCTATTTTCTCAATCTTCAAAATCCTTAGGAAAGCATTTATTTAAATAAAATATTGTTAGTACACTCAGATCTGAAAATGCTATGTATCCTTTAGGGTCTATAGTTGGCCCATAGGGACAAGTGCATCTCTGATGTGAATGGATGCAATTCCCTTGATGTTTATGGAGTTCTGCCCACTTATACCATGGGTGAATCTGGCTCATAGAGTGTTTCATGTAGATTGTAGGTGAATTTGGCATATCTGGTCTTTCAAGTTAAGTCCATGTGAGTAGTGACCAAAATTGTTATATCTGGTTGTTTTTCTGCTTGCTTGTGGGAAATAGATTTAATCATTTCAGTTCAATTTCTGGTGGACAAGTACCCACATCACAGAAACCAGGCATTAATTGGCCACCTTGTTGGCAGCCTAAGAAGAGAAAATGAGGATTGAAAATATTTTCTCGCCTTTTGGGAGACTTTTCTAGAGCAGGACTGAGGCACTTTGGCAAGGCATTTTCACTGCTGTACCTGTTGTAGGGATAAATGCAGGACTCTTGTCTCGAGGGCTGTTGATCTGGCCACTTTCACAGACACTAAATGTGCTCACAAATTATTTTTTAGTTTTAAAAAAGTGCCATCATTTGTTTAGAAGTCTTGGACTTTCCCCGATTTGTACTGTGGTACTTTTCACATTACCCTAGGCTGACACAATCTTTATCAGCTTCTTTGATAATTCAACAAAACTGTCTTGTTTTTCTTTTTTTGGGGTGAGAAACATCCTTTTTTCTGTCTGTAAACTGGGGTTATATATCTATCAAAGATATCTATATCACCCCAGTTCCTGGAATATCTGACAATCTTTAATGTATTTATCCTCAGAACACCCCTGTGGAGTATGGAGTAGCTATTATCTCAATTTTACCGATGGAAACTAAGATGCTAGGTGACTTTCCAAAGGTAACACAGGAAAGTAGAGCACAGAATTGAACTTGGGTCTCCCAAGTCTCTGGCTAATGCCCTAACCACTGAACTGTCCTTCCTCTCTTAGTTCTCTTACCACAAAGCCATCATAAATTGTGTTAATAGCTGTATAGAATTCAATTCCTTTATTAATAAATTGTTTGAAATGCTTCTCTTGAGTTAAAGATGTGTTAAATATTTCACAGGAAGATGGTTTGTGGCTTTCATTCCATTCAATATGTAGACGGATCGGAACATGAACCAAGGATCATTACATTTTGGGGAAGTCATGAAATAATCTATTCTGGAGAATGTCCAATGTACTGCTGAGAAGCCTCTCTCACTATAGTGCAGTATTATGGTAATTAGTACAAATTATTTATGAGATGTTGAAGATAGATTTTACAGTGCTAGAATTTAATATGCCTTTTTCAGGCTTTTCTGCATAGATTGCTAATCTGGAGAATGAGCAGGAAAATGTTTTGAGTTCATCTTAAAACACCATTAAGATGTCAAATATGACAATGGCTCAAAATAATATTGACACCACCAAATAGGAATAAAAACTAAACATTTATGATACATAGGTACACAATGTAGCTTGTCAGCTCAGGAAACCAGAAAAAATAGAGCACAAATTCAACTATACTGCTTAAAATTACAGAAGATCAATCCCTTCCTTCCCAATGTATTTTATACTTGCTCTGCCAGTGATATCCTTTATTGTTAGGAGTTGTTATAAACCCTTTGTTATACAGAGACTGCACCACAGTACACAAGGCTCAGTTGTAATCCCAGATAACAGGTGTGTGTTACACTATATCTTATAAAAGTAATCAGCTACTCGGGGTATACATGAGTATTAGCAGATTTTGTGGGCAAAACGGTTAGATGATGTCTAAGATAGCGTAACCCATAGATTCCCTTAGACCTACTTACACCTGCTCTACCAATGCATAAAGGAGTCTAAATTAACGTAACTTAAATTCCCCGGAGCTGGGAGAAGGTGTATATTAAGTCTGGATGAGGATTCTTTAACACACACTTTCTTATGCCTTTTTCCACCTGCTGCTTATACTCCCTTGTACATCAGTGTAGGTGTAAGAGAGAATCTAGCAATGCCACTTGAGGTACCGCTTCTGAATTTGGCCCCATATTATAATGATGGATGTACAGTATATGGTGAGTTACACCTGCATATCTGAGATTTGAGACCATTGCAAGAAGCTGAAAAAAATTAAAACAAAGTGAAGAGTTAAATATATGGCACGCTGTGTAAAAATGTCTTCGCTGTATGATGCTGGCCAAATCCTTCATGAAGTTCACTTGTTTGTCATTCTGAGGATTCACATGAAACATTTTCTCACTTCAAAAGAGATCAGTAACCAGTCACAGCCATAACAGTACATTGTACAGTCCTGTTCGGTTCCAGCCCCTTTCTTTGTCTATTAGTCCATTTGAAGTAGGGGTCCTCTCATTTGTCTGGTACAGCTCTTCTGTGCTACAATGTGGACATAATATTGAACTAATGTGATCATTGATACAATCTCTGCCAATGATCCTCAGAGAGCTTTCTATCTGTCAAACGACGAATGTGAGGAACAACATGAGTTGCTGCAATCAGGCCTAAAAGCAACATAAACTTCATATTTCTGCTTTTTCTCTGTATAGCAAATACTGTCTGTCACATTTTATATTTCCCCTTCTTATTGCTCAGCAAGCAACTGACTTGCTCTTAGAGCTTCACTGGAGATTGTTTTATTATTATCTGAACCTTCCTACTCTTCAAATGGCTGAAATGCTAATAACACTAATGACTCTAACCTATACTAGTTGGGAAAAGAGCACATCTAGTCAGATGGACAGCTTCTGGGACTTAAAGGTCATGGCTCAGAAAGAGGGTTTAATTGCCTTTCTCAGTATACCAATCCATCCACATTTTAAGTAGTTCCTCAAGTTCCACCAGACAGCTGTCTTGCATGCAGAGAGAATCCATACAGAATTTGCTCCACTGGCATTTTGTTTGGTTTTGTTCATTTCTGTTGTTTAGCTATTGAAGTTTTGCTGGGAGTGCAGGTGTTCCTGCGTGTCTGTGCATTTGGTTCTCAGTCACAAAATGAAGCTAGCAGCTCAGGATTTATGTTCGTGGTTTTGATTATTTGATTCAAGGATTACATTCTACACAGGCAGAAATATAAAGACATGCGCATACCTACCTGATGGATCATATACAACATATGAAAGTCGTTACTTATCAGACCGACTTCTTAACTACTGCCCATATTGCTTTAACTAATTTAAACCTGTTGGAACAAAGCCTGAGTAATCAACGTAACCATTTTCTATATGTGTGTGTGTAGAATTTGTAATGACCAATGAAGTTTATCAGTTCATTCCTATGTTATTATTTTTCATATTTTCTTTATTATATTTAATTTTCAGTTCAAACGCTAACCTGTTACATTTAGTTTTCAGGACAGGACCCCTACCTCCATTCACATTATCTGATTTTTGATCTCAGCCTGCCTCTGATATAGGGATGGATTAGATATAGTCATTATTAGGTTTTCCCCCACCTCCATTATTGTGGGGCTCCCATTTGCCCTCACTCTTGTTTCGCCTAAGAGCTAGCTGCTATTAAAGCTTCTGATTAATATTAGCCTAGTAAGAGAGGTCCAGGTTCTGCCCCTAGATCTATCATACAGCTCCACTGCAGTTAATGCCCCATGATTGAATTTGGTTTAGTGATCATTAAAGAGCTTTTAAAAAACATGTTAACTGGCCAAACAGTCAAAATAGACACTGGTGGTTTCTTCATCCATTCAATCCAGTCGCTGGAGTAACAGATGTTCTATCAATATTCAAACAGTAGATGAGTCATTGTCATTTTTATTTGTGATTAATAGAAAAATCCCAAGATATTTCCATTGGCTCTAGAGCTCAAGTGTAAGGGAGAACTAACAGCACCCTGTAAAGCAGAAATCATCAGCCATCAGGGAAAGAGAACAGAGGGGATAGTATATTTGAAACAAGCTTTCTTGAATAATTTTGCAGTACCATTCTAATATAAATGCTCAAGGACATAATTGGCAATATATTTAACAGCTATCAGAGTCTCTTCAGAGGTTGGCTTTATCTGAGATTCAGGGAGTGCAAATCCATATCTGCCTGTATCACGGAGCTCAAAGGTGAAGGAGTACTTGATACCCTGATCATAAGCCCAGTCATCAGAGCCACCAGCAGCAGGATCTGCATTGGGAGAGAAGAAAACTTTACTAGAAAAGGACAACAAGCCACTGGTAATCAGTGGGATTTATTATAACTGATAACTATTATACCATATAGCTAGAAATATAGGAAGGGCAGAGGAAAAAGCAGTGAGAGTCAATGAACCATTTGTTTGCATCCAGAATATGGAACAGAGCTTGCCAAACACTTTAATAGCCTTGAAAATGGAAATCTGTAGCTGTAAAAAGAGGAATATAACCATGTCCCCCTTCTAAAAATATAGAAGAAACAATCCTGATCAGAATACAGAGTTTGAGTTATTTTGCAGTGCTGCTCTCTCCTCACTGTAGAGATCCCTCCTGAGAAGCAGTGGGAGGAGTATATTTTGCCTGAGGAGAGGACTGGAAGCATGATATCCGCAGGAGCAAGGATCTATCACATTGAATCTCCTGTCTCTGGAGGATCTCCCTGAGATCTACACAGAGCTTTGAAGATCCACAAAGCTGGGGATACGAACTCTGCTTTTTCGTTGGGAAATAAGCTCTGCTCCTTTCCCTCTTGATGAGAGAATTCAGAGTATACTCTCTTGGTTGTTCCTTGTAAGGAGAGAATGGGGTTTTAATACTTTTTATCCTATAGGTGGTCCTCAAAATTGCTAGGAATCCCCAAAGGCATTTTTAAAAATCTAAATAGATCTTTTAAACATTGACAAACAATTGCAGCCATTATATTTAAGACAAAAAAAAAATTGGCTTCCAGATTGTTAAGTCCTGCAATGCTGAATTTCAAGCAGGCAGTAGCCTGAGGAATTAGGAGCCAAAACATCTGAGCTATACAACTCTGGAAAACTGGGTTTGGAAACACCAGGTCATCAGCTTTATAACATTGCAAAGGACATAACACAAGAGCTGGGTTTCAAGAGAGGATTAGAGTGAGGCTGGAATTTATATATTTTTAAAATCAGCACACAGTAACAGAAAGTAACAATCTGCTGGCTAGAGCCATGAAGGCAAATTCTGGTCAAAAAGGTTTCACATACTATTGTCGCATAGGTTTGCAGGCCCCAGAAATCAAGACACTCACAGGCTGAACAAGTCCAATTCTCTCATGTTTTAATCTAATTTTATCTGTTTGATTTAGGAATTCCTAGTATGCTCATCACCTTAGTATTTGGGCGCTACATAGTTATTGTGCGAATCTTATTGGTAACCTACAGGCACATGTTTGCACATTTGCAGAACTGGAAATGTTGCATCCACACCTTCAGGACAGTGAAGTAAATGGGACTACTTGCGAAGAAAAGTACTACTCAACAAGAGTAAAGATATCACAGTCTACACCAGGGGTCGGCAACCTTTCAGAAGTGGTGTGCCGAGTCTTCATTTATTCACTCTTATTTAAGGATTCGCATGCCAGTAATACACGTTAAAGTTTTTAGAAGGTCTCTTTCTATAAGCCTAGAATATATAACTAAACTATTGTTGTATGTAAAGTAAATAAGGTTTTTAAAATGTTTAAGAAGCTTCATTTAAAATTAAAATAAAATGCAGAGCCCCCCGGACCAGTGGCCAGGACCTGGGCAGTGTGAGTGCCACCGAAAATCAGCTTGCATGCCGCCTTCGGCACGTGTGCCATAGGTTGCCTACCCCTGGTCTACACTACAGGAGGGAGGTAAGTAGAGTGTGTATGGGCGGGGCTCATCTTATGTTTTTTTCTTGAGTCATAATACATAATTTTCTCCCACTGTCTAGAGAAATAATTCTTACTACAGTTGCTTATGATATTTAGGTTAATACTTACAGATTGTTGAAGCACCTGAACCAGAGGTATATTTTGTGCCATACAATGAAGCCAGCTCTTGAACTGCAGCTTTAGAAATGGTATTCTATAAGGCAGGACAATTGCAGAATAAGAAGTTATTCCAGACATTTAAAGTTTTACTCAGAAATTTGAGTTAACTCATGAGGGCCTCATTTTAGAAGTTTTAAATTATTTGTAACTGTTGTTCCTCTTTGAGACTCAGTAACAGAGTTTATGTTGTCATCGTCTAACAATCTGCAAATGTCTACACTTTGTTCATGTAGCATCTCAATAAGTAGTCTGTACTCAGAGCTCTAATTATGAAATTTATCTGGAGTCTGGAAACAAAGAGCACAACAGGATCCAAGGATTACTGTATTTATCAGAAATGTGTACTTGGATCTGTGAGAATAAACTAAAAATATGAAATAAAATGACGGTGAGGTTTAGGCAACAGTGGATGTATATAGTGAAATGATGAAGACAGCATTTTCTTCCCACTTACACAAGTATAAATCCAGAGCAACACAGTAAAAGTGGTATAAGTGAAATCAGAATTAGATCCTGTAAAATGCAGATGGCAAATGTCAACAATAGTATACCCAGAAATGCAGGAATTACCCTGGAGCCTTATACAGCACTTCAGTGATTTCAGTTTGCATTTCCTGTGCAGATTGGGATCCATCCAAGTCCCACTGACTTCAGTGGGGGTTGCATAAAGTCTGTCAACACTGAAATGCAGCTCTGAATGTTTGCATTATGAAAAGTTACAGACTTTCCTTTGGAATGTGTGGCTTTCCCATTTCTTCATAATATGGCATGTTGGTAATAAAACTATGGAAAGTATTCCTAAGGGATGGTAAATATTTGTCTGTATATCATTAGTTGAGAACAGATGTTCAGCATGCAAACAAACAATGGATTACCATATCTGCCTCTGTAGTTCAGAGTTGAACATGTGGTATTCAAAAGACTTTCTTCAACTCTCTTGTTTCACTCTAGATTACACCATAAATTATTTTCCCAAGGAGAAGAGATATTTTAAAACATTCTGACTTCCATTTAGTTCTTGCACATTTTTATGAATTTTCCAAAAGCTGCATTTGAAAATGGTTTGAAAAATAGATTGGTAAAGTGACTATTTGTTTCTGTGAAAGTAACAACAAGCCATATTCATGGTATGGCAGGTTTTTATATCATGGGATTGTAACTGCTTCCAGTGGGATAAAACAGGTTCACGGTGCAAAATTCACATTGAAAACTGAGTTTTGTACACCCCAGAATTCTGGGAGTTTGTATGTAGGGCTTTGGTTTGTCGCATTACATGGAGGCCTTTTACAAAAGCCAGGTTTAGATCTGAGAGCAGGTTCCAAGCACTCCCCAAAGACTGGGTGGAATTTAAATGCAGGGCTTTGATTCTGGCCTTTCTCTTCTCTATATATATGCAACTGAAGAAGAGTGCTGTTGCGACATACAAAGAAACCCCTTGGAATCCTAATAATTAGAGTAGTTAAATCTTCCACTTCTGAAAATTGCCTTAATGAGGATGCTTCTCCTATTAAAATCCATGGCAATTTTGCTATGGATGTCCATGGGACTAGTATCTGCTATTAGTGATGTATCAAATTTTGTTCAGTCACCTTTTGTTTATATCGACTTTAAATCAGTGTGCAAGCAGCTGAGATCTGCAGATAAAAGATTTCTTGTTCACCTCACAAAAGAGTTCTGTTGCAAATTTATAATTTGCTTCCTTTTATAGTGAACATAAAGAGAAAACATACAACATGGCAGTGCCTTGTACTGTGGATGGGACATGGTGCTAATATAGTGTCTGTGGGAGTGTGTCATTTCCTCAGTGGCAAGAAACTAAGTAAAATAAAATAGGAATATTTCTGATAGGGAGGGAGGGGGAGGCATTAAGTGTCAGCTAGCTGCCAAATGGCAAATTTAAAACATCAGATACTTGTATCTGCCAAATTTAGGAGACTAGCTATCAGAAAAATATGCTGGGAAAGGTTCCTATGAAAAGGATGACCCTACTGTGGATCAGAATTACCATAATGAGCAGGCAGCTGTAAAGAAAGGTGCTTGTAGAGCAGTGGTGGGCAACCTGCAGCTCGCAGGCTGCACGTGGCCCATCGAGGTAATCTGCTGGCAGGCTGCCAGACCGTTGGTTTCCATTTGCATGGCTGCCCGCAGCTCCCAGTGGCGCGGGCCTGGCTGCCGCTTCCTGCAACTCCCATTGGCCGGGAATGGTGAACTGCAGCTTCTGGGAGCTGTGGGCGGCCGTGCAAATGTAAACAAACGGTCTGGTGGCTCGCCAGTGGATTACCCTGAAGGGCCGCATGTGGCAGGTTGCCCACCACTGTTGTAGAGGAAGAACTGAAATTCTCAGCTATTGAAAGACACTCTCAGGTTTTCCAGGTTGGAACATGGTGTTGGAAATAAATGGCCTATTTTATAATACGGTAAACTGACTGTGCCTGTGTGATTTCACCACAAAATAAGTCGGTAGCAGAGCTAGGAACAGAACCGAGGAGTCCTGATATCTGATCTCTTCCTGTGATCATCAGGCAACACTCTTTCCCAATTGCTTGCTTAATGTATGAAAAGGGCTAAAAAACAAAACATCAGCACCAAAATGAAAGTGCCATTTTATAGCAACCAAAGCAAGAACATTGAGAAGGTCTAAGTCAAAAAAATAAAAAATAAAATAGAAAGGAAAGGAAAAAGGAATAATGATGGCAAACAATTATCTTTCTTAAAACAACGGGGAAACTGGAATGAGGTTTCACTATGTGCCTCATCTTGTCTGTATGCCTAGTACTTTCAAAAGGGGAAACAGTATCTAACTTTTGTGAGATGAGACCTAGGCCTAGAGTCTATGTTCTTTGTGATGCTGATAAAAGAGGAGGCAGTGCTGTGGTTTTTCCCCTCTTAACTTTGAAAACCTCTTAGCTCTCTACAGACTCTACTCCCGGGGTCGGCAACGTTTGGCACGCGGCTCGCCAGGGTAAGCACCCTGGCGGGCCGGGCCAGTTTATTTACCTGCTGATGCGGCAGGTTCGGCCGATCGCGGCCCCCACTGGCCGCGGTTCGCCGTCCCGGGCCAATGGGGGTGGCGGGAAGCCACAGCCAGCACATCCCTCGCC
>NC_048306.1:75956719-76009033 GCF_013100865.1 Trachemys scripta elegans | reverse complement strand
CCCATTGGCCCGGGACGGCGAACCGCGGCCAGTGGGGGTGGCGGGAAGCCACAGCCAGCACATAGCTCGCCCGCGCCGCTTCTCGCCGCCCCCATTGGCCCGGGACGGCGAACCGCGGCCAGTGGGGGCCGTGATCGGCCGAACCTGCCGCATCAGCAGGTAAATAAAACTGGCCCGGCCCGCCAGGGTGCTTACCCTGGTGAGCCGCGTGCCAAACGTTGCCGACCCCTGCTCTACTGGATCTCAAGATTAATTTGAACTTCTGGTTTGTTACAGGATTCTCTTCCTGCTTTCTTGGTTTGGGCTCTGTAAAAGGGAACGCTCACAACCAGTTCTGCCTAATGGTCAGGCAGGGGTGCAGCAGGTGGTCACCCCTTTTCAGTTATAGTCCTGGCCTTCAGCTCTCCCAAGAACTTCAGGGTTTTCACCTTAGTATGGGGATTTTTGGGTCAGGGTCTTCCCCAGCGGGTCTCTCCACTGAGGTAAAGGCTTTGTTCTTGTGCCATCTTTTGGGAGTGGGTAGAGGAGCCCGGGCCCACACGCTCCAATCCAGGGCCTGATGATGGGCAGGTATGTTCTGCATCTTGCAGTGCCACGCAACTGCCCCATGGATCACTTCCTTTCCAAGTCTCCCTTTTCCGCTCAGAGTAAATTACAGAACCACAAACAAAGTCTCTGACCTTCACAGTCAGTCACCTGTCTCTCTCCTCTGTAGGTTTTAGTAGGTCTGTTTTTCCAGTTCTCAGGCAACAAGAACTCCTGGGCAGTAGTTCCCGCCCCCCATCTGAGCTGCTCTGCCTGCAGCTTGTGCAGGCTTTGCAGGTACAGCTGGGCAGGGCAGCCTGGGTACAGAGTGACTCCTTAACCCCTTGTTCTCGAGTGTGGGGTTTGTAAGACCCATCACCGGCTCCTGCGCTGTCAAGAATCCTTCACTCATAGCAGCAAATTCTGGTGTTAGTTACACTAGTGAAAACCAAGTAACATCACTGAAGTAAAAGGACTTACTCCAGATTTATACCATGTAACTGCGTGCAGAAATGATCGTCCATTCTCTGACTTGTTGCTGAACTTCCAGAAACTGCCTGTTACAGGAGAATCTAACATTCTCTGTGCTGATCTCTCAGCTTTGTTTCCATTGCAGTTCCTAGTGATTTGATGTTTTGCTTAATCTTGTGCAGCATGTCAGCTAGTCAGAGTAACAAAAGGATTGTGTTCCCTGATCTCGTTATCTCATTTAACTGAAGTTCAGTTACTAGCATTTCAGCCACTAGCTTTTAAAGAAAGACATGTAATGCTGGCCTCCCTCCTTACTGCATCTAAGGGTTTGTACTAATAGGATAATATAGCAGACTAATCACCTTTATCTGTTAATAGATTATCTTTTGAGAGCAGCTTCCTCATTTTTGCTCTCATATTCTCAACTCATATTTGTCTCTGCACATTGCTGCTGGTTAAAAACACTCCAGGGGCCTTGATTACGCAGTTGCTGCACACAGGCAACTCCCATTGACATCAGTGGGATATCTGATGGGATTATTGACATAATAGAACTCCAGGATCTTGAAAAATCTGTGATGGATAGCAGTGCTTCCTTTAACCACTGGGGTCCATGAATCCTGTTTGTCATTCTACCCCTATCCTGTTCTTTATTGCCTCCAAGCTCTGCCCTTCTCAAGTCAGCTTTTCGCAAGGAGCTCTAAACTGCACTGGCCTCATTGTAATGCTCTGACACGTTATCCAGGGATCCCTTGATTTCCCTTTGAAAAGTCCAAAGTGAGTCCATCCAATGCAAGAACTTTAATATCACAGTACATAACACTGCCCTTCTTATACCCTCTTTGTGACTGCTACACAGACATTCCAAGAAATACGTGCATGCTGCTAGTGTTTTTATCTAGTAGCATCAAGCTGAGGGAAATCTGCCTTGAGGCTATTCGAGATTGCTACATGAGCCAAGATGAAGAAGTTGTTACTAAAGATAGCTCAATTTGATAACAGAACACACCATTGTATGAGGTAATGTCAGAGGCAGGAATACATACAGTAAACCCACTTTCCTCTTCTTTACTTCAGTAGCCACTTCTAAAAATAATTTACACCTGTCCATCTTCCTTTCTCATTATTTCCTTTTGTTCACTGTTCTCCACAATTAAGATCACCTACCTCTACTTGAAACAAGTCAAGCAAACAATCAGAAAGCCACTAGAAAAAGTGTAGGTTCAGGCCTCTGTGGCCAAAACATAGATTATGCCCCACTGAGGTTTACCTGTCCAACTAATCTTGGATCCTGGATCATTAAGAGTTCCTTATGCTGACTTTGTTCACAAATAACGTCAAAACGAGCACTAGTAAAATCCAGAACTAGTTTGCTGGACCTGGTTTTCAACCTAGAGGTGAATAGTCATCACATCAAAATTCACCACCTGATGTAATATAGCTGAAATTCACTCCTTTGCACATTTTAAGGCCTCAAGTAGGGCTTAAGTGGTCCATAAGCTAGTGCAGAAGGGTGAATTTCCCCCTATACAATATATAACCAATATATGAATAGTAAGGTAGCCAATATATGTTTAGGTAACCTGCCTCCTGCCACACATGCCACCAAAGCCTGATCTCTGTTGATATAGGATTTCTGTTGCTTGTATATGTCTGGATTTGTCTAGCTCCAACTTCCAGCCATTGAATCCTGATATACGTTCTTCACTAGACTGAGGAGCCCATTATTAAATATTTGTTCCTTATGTAGGTACAAATGCAAAAGTATTTTAATCCCCTCCAACATGGGCCAAAATGTGAGAAAATTCAATTTACAGCCTGAAATGTTTCTGAAAAAAGTGATTAAATGTACACAGAGTTTTATTGAGAGAGAAGCTAAGTGTAAATACACCTCTATCCAGAGGTGAAAGTAAGACGGTCTGATCCGGCGTACCGGCAAGAACCAGTATGCTGTGCCGGATCGCACCGGCTTCCGTGGCAGGGATTTAAAGGGCTCTGGGCTCCCTGGGAGCTCAGAGCCCTTTAAATCCCGCCCGCAACTCGGCGCCCGGGCTGGGGCTGGGATTTAAAGGGCTCGGAGCTCCCACAGTTGCGGGGAGCTCAGAGCCCTTTAAATCCCACCCGCAGCTCCGGCAGCCGGGCTGGGGCTGGGATTTAAAGGGCTCAGAGCTCCCCGCCACTGTGGGGAGCCCAGAGCCCTTTGAATCCCGCCCGCAGCTCCGGCAGCCAGGCTGGGGCCGGGATTTAAAGGGCTCAGAGCTCCCTGTCACTGCGGGGAGCCCAGAGCCCTTTGAATCCTGCCCGCAGCTCCGGCGACTGGGCTGGGGCTGTGATTTAAAGGGCTCGGGGCTCCCCACAGTGATGGGAGCTCCAGGCTCTTTAAATCCCGGACCCAGCCCAGCAGTCGGGCTCGGGCAGGGATTCAAAAGGCCTGGAGCTCCCGCGGCTCCGCGGCTGCCAGAGCTGCGGGGGGGATTTAAAGGGCCCGGAGCTCCGCAGCGGCCGGAGCCCTGGGCCCTTTAATTTGCCCCTGAGCCCCGGGGGCTCCCAGCCACCTCTGCAGCTGGGAGCCCCGGGTTGATTTAAAGGCTCTGGGGCTCCCAGCCACAGCCGGTGCCCCAGGGCCTTCAAATCTTGAGAGGCCCCACCTCTTCCAGTTGAGGCCCCGCCTCTTCCAGATGAGGCCACGCCCCCCTCAGGACTCCGGCAGTACCAGTAAGTCCTGTAAGTTACTTTCACCCCTGCCTCTACTCCAATATAATGCGACCCGATATGACACAAATTTGGATATAACGTGGTAAAGCAGCGTTCCAGGCGGGCGGATCAAAGCAAGTTCGATATAACACGGTTTCACCTATAACGCGGTAAGATCTTTTGGCTCCCGAGGACAGCGTTATATCGGGGTAGAGGTGTATTAAAAGAATGGTGAAGGGAAGCTTGGCTGTAGAGTGGATGGACAATTGGTCTGTACCCAACCATTTTTTTCAGTTATGGATGGCTGGGGGAAGCTTTTGTTCTTTAAATGGAAGATACATTTTTTTCTGGTTGATCCAAGCACATATTCTTTTTGGGCTGTGCAACACCTGGGGATATAGTAGAGAGTGAGTTGAGGGGAGTTGTGCATACACAGAATGTACTCTTTTTGGAGGACAGTTATACTTTTCCCAAGAAAACATCACAGGAATATTGTTACTTGTGTGAAATTCCTGAGCTGACCCAGTTTTTCCTAGCTTGGGTGGCATTATCTTGGTGGTTCAAGCATTAGACACAAGTCAGTTCTAGGGTCAGTATTTTCACTGTTGTTCAAGCATTGCTTGACAATGCTGACCCTAGAAATGACTTATGTCTAATATAGGGCTATGTTTCCCTTCCCATGGGAAAAAAAACCATGAATGGGAAAATCCTTTGTGTGTACCTCATGTGCTCCAGGGAGGATATACGTGGCTTCAACCACTTTCCTCCACCCTGATACTGGAAGCAGTGAAGGGCTACTTTCATCCCCAATTTAAGTTAGAGTAGCATCAAGGCTGCTGTAACTTGTAATGACCCTCGGGCCATTGACATCTCAGGCCTGAGATCACTGGAATTCCCAGAATGTCTCTAGAATGCCCCGTCATGCCTTGCAAATCAAGAACTGTGGCACCATTTTACATACTTAGGGACTGCCTTACACAAGAGGAGGTTCTATCTTGCTCTTTAAGTTAGCTGTTTGTCCTCCTCGTGCTGCCAGGACAGTGCAAAGGGAACAAAATAGGGCCAAGGATCTGGCCCATCGAGTTACAGCTACATTTTCCTTTCATAGGCTTTACATTAGGGCCGGAAGGCATGGCGTGGAACCCATCCAGAAGATGTGGTGGCAACCATCTCCACCACTGTTGACCTTGGTTTCTGCTTCCTGTAGCCCCAATCCCATCTGGAAGCACAACTTAATGAAGAGTGCTGCTGTCAGTTGCTAACTTCCATGGACCCATTCTCTACACGCCTCTTCCAGAGGCAGTGAAGGTGTGGAGTGGCATTAATGCTAATTAACATCCTTGTGGATATTTTCTATATATCTGGTTCTAAGAGAAGAATGCTGTGGTGAGTGGCTACTTTCCAGCATCACCCACCTACCCCGATGTGCCTCCTGAATACCTGCAGAGTCCCACTGCAGACTGTGCCCAAAGGAAGGTTCAGTGGGCTTGGAAGAAGGCTATGTTGGCTCCTCCATTCCCCTCATCCACGGGCTTAGGGTGATTTCAATCCAATTTTACTTGATTTTGCTCCCTTCCTTCATGCCTCACTTCGGAATGGAGCATTAGCTCCACAGTATTAAACTAACTTCTGAATTAAACAGTGTGGAGCAATATGTTAATAATGATAAGTAGGCATGTGAAGTTTTGTTGTTCAACTACATATCTCATCCCACATTGAAAAAGATAAGAAATATCAAGTCTACTTCCTTTAATTTATTAGATCTGTCAGCGGAAAAATAAACATCTAAGATAAGATAATAGTTCTAAATTTTACTTCTTCAGTTAGAGGATGATTTATGGTCTCTTTATTTGCCAGAACAATTTATATAAAGCTTTAGATGCCAGTTCTTCAGCCTTTCTCTGAAGTCTGTATCTATGCAGAACTTTGCTGCTATAACACACATTAAATGGTATATAGTATAATGCCCTTTTATTTTTTCCTCCCTTTTTTCCTGTCTCATTTTTTAACCAAGGAGGAATTGCTAAGAGAAAACCTAATTTCTTTGTGACAGTTCATGTGAACATGTTTAGTTGTTTGAAGTAATCCGGAAAGCTACACCATTAGGACCTGACCCAAAGCCCATTGAAGTCAGTGGGAGTCTTTCCATTGATTTTAATGGGCTTTGGATCAGGCCCTTTATGTTTAGATATCCCAGCTACAGACAGTGCTGATTGGTTGATACTATGATCTCATTCTCCAAAGCCAAGGTTTTTGGCTAAAAGTATCCTCCTTTTGTAAAATCAAATATTAGTACAAGTTGCGTGTCTCTGGGACCCTGCTGTTTTTTTGTTGGGAGCTCCAATTGAGGAAATATATTCCTTAATTAGGACATGAGGACAGTTGATCAGATCACTGCCTTTTAGTGGTGACAGGATGTGCTCTTTTGTAGCGGAAAATAATAGAACTCCCCCTGGGATCATTGTGGCTGATTTAAAATATGGGATAAAATTACAATGGAAAGACTAACTTATATTAAGTGAAATCAAATGGATGGCTATTGACATATATATCTTGCATTCCTGAATTACATTTTTTTATAGTGAAGAATGGAAGACTCAATCTCTGAGCCAAAAGAAAAAAAAAAGATTGGGCTTTTTATTATTCATAAAATTGCAAAATCTTGGCATGGATAATTGTAACCGATCTTCAAGATTTTAGATATTCTTTTAGTCTATAATGCTGTAGAACAGGCAAGTTAATATGAAAATTGTTCATCCAGGATTTTTTTGTTAATGTTTTGTCTATTTTTTTTAAAGTTAGGTTTTACTGTATTTTTTGTGTCTGAGTGTCAATAGAACCTTTTCCCATCTGAATGTAATGATGTTAGAAACATGCTGAACTTGGAGCAATATGTTTTATCACACTTGAGCTTGACTCAGCAAACTGGGAAGAAAACCATGCAAACTTCTAGCATATGGGAAAAATTGTGAACTTGACAAAGAAGCAGTTTAGGAGTTTATATTATTTATTTAGACTGAGCTCTAAGGTGTGAAATTTGAAATATTCTGTAAAAATCAAAGACAAACAAAAAAGATGTAAGAAATGACTGGAATATTTACAATTAAAACTCCCTGGCATGTAAAGTAATATAACAAACAAAACACCCCCACCCCCACCCCCCATCTTAACACTCTCCTTTCCATTTAAGCTGCCAGAAGTCCAAGGCAAAACTATTAAGTTGGCCATACTCTTCCTTTCTGCTTCAGAATTATGATAGATCCATGTGGGAGCCCTCGTAAATCTGTCATAATTCTGCAGCAGTAAGGCCAACTTAATGCTATTGCCTTAGACTTCTGGCAGCTTAAAGGGAAGAGAGAGGATCAAGATGGGTTTTTTGTTTTGTTTGTTATGTTGCTTTTCATGCCAACAACTTGTAATTGCTAATATTCCAGAGAACTGAAGTCATTTTATTATTTATAATTATTTTAATATTTTTTTAAAGGATAAATAATTCACTTACTAAATTGCCTTTATCAGGCTTAAAAAGCTGTAGGGCTTGGGTGTGGCCCTAAACTTCATTAAATAATGATGTTTCAGGGCATATCCCCAGCTGGTTTAAATCACTCTAACTCTATTGAAGCCATGGAGCTATGCCAACTTACACAAGCTGTGGATCTGGCCAACAGAGCATGATGTTTGTGTGTAATGTATTGCAGCCGGATACACTGTAACCCATTGAATAAAGTGGAAGCAGTGCTGTATAATTTACATCTCTAAATATGACATTATTTGCAGACAAACACTGCCTTGCAGACAAATCCAACCCTTGTATGATGGAGATGTATCAGGGATTCTTGAGTTTATCTCATACCTAAACCCTCTTCAAGGACTCTGGCTATAAAAGACCAATGTATGTTAAAAAGTTTACTGTCCAGATTTTCTCCAGATGTGTAAGAAAACCTCTGAAATTAACCAGACCTAAATAGCAAGTGATGAAATTTGCATATTCTCCCCAGTACACCAAAATTACAAAGAGACACAACATTTGTGTTCTACTTACCAGCTCTGCATAGTTCTCTGGAATGGAGTAAGTATAAGAATAAGGAAACAGCAGCATCTGGGAATAGGAGTGAATAGTCAAGTATGCCTTGATAGTGGAGAGATTTTTACGAATAAAGTCAGCCAGAGCCTTGGTCTCTTTTTCAGACTCAGGGGCGCTGCCGCAATAAGTGTCATCACATGGTCTTTTCGAGGCATCAACACCTGCAGGAAAGGGCGAATGTTTGTATTTAATGAAACAGAATTATGTTAATGGACCATAAAGGTGGTGATTTAGTGTCACCAAAGTTATAGTTAAGACTCTGTCGGCAACCTTAAGTTAGTCCCCTGGAGCATATACTATACATGGAGACAGAATATTTATTATGTGATCACATACTTTTAGGCAATGTGTCATAGCATTCTGCAAATACTTTTTTTTCTTTCACAGCTACTATATTTGGAGGAATAAAACCATTTCATACGTTACTGAAGTAAGTGATCATTTTATGTAAGTGAATTAATGTATGAGAAGTGAACAATTCTGTTGACCTGCAGTGCTTTATTACGGACCTTTCCTTGAATGTCTGCTGCATAACACCAGGCACTCCCAGGAATTAGAGTGGAAGTCTAGTGACTGTCACTTTTCTTGCTTCAGTACAATGCTTTCCCCCAATATGAATTCAGTGCCCACAGAAACTTCCAGACTGACAGCCCTGATGACAGAAGTCTTCTGTTCATCCTAAGGAACAGGTGTAGCATGCACAACAATGGTGTAAGCTTCCCTAAAGTATGTTGATGATGATCCTTCCTCCAGGCCCTGAAGGACCAATTTTAGGAGTGAGGGAAGCATCTTTGTGGAAGCATCCTTTTGATATGTTACATGCTGCACCTTTCAATGTTCAGTTTCATCAAATATTAGGAAATACTTACTGCACCACCCAGCATTAAAATTCCTGTTGGGGTCGGTACCAATGCAGCTGCTGCCAGAGTTTGTGGAACGTGTCTTCCTCCACATGCGGTACTGAAATGGAAAGTGCATGTGAATACTAATGGACAGTTACAGTATTTGACCCATTCCGTGAGATTCTTGTTCAGAAAGAAGAGTGTACATACATTGGTCCAGGTGTAGACGTAACCATCAATATTAAGGACAGGCAGGATGTAGAAATCCAAGTTGTTGAGAAGACGTGTCATAAGGGTATCACTTCCATAGGTACTAACAGCCTAGATATAGATCAAAGAGAGAGAGCTGTTATTTTCATGGAATCAGGAATTGCTGGTGGTTCTGAAATATATTTTTAAAAGCACAAATGTGTGTTGTCTTTTGAAATTGATGCATAATCTTTTTACCTGATATGTTTAATATGGGAATTTTTTTAAAAGGCTCTTTGTGCAAACCAGTCCACCCATGTAAATCCAAAAGTGCAAGTATGTTCTTCTGAGGTAGCCTGCTTCATTAAGGGCCTGATCCAAAAGCCACTGAAATCAACGGGAGTCTTTCCACTGACTTCAATGGGTTTTGGCTCTGGCCCAAGCACCCTAGAATTAACGATAATAGTTTAGCACTGGAAAGTGATTCTGTACTCTCCATATTCTGACATGTGAGACAGGCTAAAGCTTTGAGATATTTTTAAGTACTGGAAAGAACAAGGAATAAATCCCAAGTTATATCAGTTAGAACCACACTACTGTTTTAAAGCAGCATTATTCATCTAACTTAACATTGCATAGATGAACAAGCACTGATCATGAGCAATGCACTAAATCAGCATGCCAGTGGGCAGACTCAGCTCTCCAAAGAATGACTTCCTATTTAGAGGTATTCAGTGGTCCTGGCCACATATTCTGTAAGGGCTCTTGCATCCCTGTAGTCCACTGTCTTAAAACTTTTTATTTGTATGCAAGAAAATATCCCATAGAATTGTACAGAGAGGATCCTCCTGAGACATTCAGTACAATAGATACACTTCTGACTCTGGCAAGCTCTCATCACAAACAGTCTCAAAAGCATAGATAATGGAACATTACATGATCTTCCCCACTCCTTTCCTTAGCACACAGAGGCATCATCAAAACTCCTTCACTAAAGCTGTAGAGCCTGATTCTCCACTCCTTTGTGCTTTGTGTGATCATTTACAGATTTACACCTGTATAAAGTGAGTGTAAATGGGGCATAGAAAAGCTGCCATTCTGATCTGGTAGTGTATTGCACTCATGTTTCCCTCACTTTGCACAAATGTGCATGACTACACAGGGTGCAAAGCAGTTGAGAATCAGGCCTGTAGTTTGTTGACTGATAAATAGTGTTCAAAAGCAGATTACGGTTACTGGGAGAACTGGTGCTTCTTCCTGCCTTTTGCATATTCTCTAACTCAGCTAATGTCTCAGGGCCGCCTGGGAGGGGGGGAGGGGCAAGTGGGGCAATTTGCCCCGGGCCCCCACGAGAGTTTTTCGGGGCCCCTGGAGCGGGGTCCTTCACTCGCTCCAGGAGCCCCGGAAAACTCTCGCGGGGCCCGGGCCCCTGGAGCTTCTTCCCCTCTGGGTCTTCGGTGGCAGGGGGTCCTTCCACCCCAGGACCCGCCGCCGAAGTGCCGGGTCTTCGGCAGCGGGGGTCCCCTGCCGCCGAAGACCCCAGGCCTCCTGAATCCTCTGGGCAGCCCTGTCATGCCTTTCCTTTCTGCCTTTGGACATTTGTGTCCAGTAGCACTTTTAAATAAACAAAAGAGGATCATAATGTTAAAGTACTTCCTCCCTCCCCAAAACCACTGAAGAAAGTCATCACCTTCAGTCAAGTACATTCATATATTGACTATTTCAGCTAACCCCCCCCCCCCAATGATTGTAGTAAAAATAATTGCTAAAAGAAAAATGGTAACAGGTACTATCTTCAGTTTTACTGGGAGATAGAGATCACTTTCCCATCTGCTTGTCACTTTCAATTTCCATTGCTCCTTATGCAAAACTACATGGATGTCTCTCGGAGGACAGGAAGATTAGCCACGTCACCACTATGTCTATGCTAGCACGAGCCAATCAAATACATTGGTTTTCCTTTGTTTGGATTTTAACTATCTCCTGCTGCTTCTGTTTTAAAACCTTTAAATGTAGGAATTTTTATAAAATTTGAGAATTAAGCAGCATGGAGTTGCTTTTTAAAGATTATTCTACTGAAGAGGAGTGTATCTTTTTCCCTTTAGAGGAGGCTGTGTGTATAGTGTTCATCAGCATTCCCTACCTATGTAGTGTTAGGAGATGAGAGAGAGAATAGAAACTTATATTTCTTTTAAGAATTCATAAAGCAAGCATGGAGTGAACCTCACTTCACGTGTGAGTTTCATGTACTAGAAGGTAATGCTTTCTAGTTACAGAAAAATGTTATTTCTTATTATATGTAACAAATTACCTTTAACGGTAAGAAGTGGTAACTGTTTAAGACAAATAATACCAACATTATTATTTTCCTCCCCCTGAATACAACAATTAGGGAGCTGTCTTCCCAGCCTTTGATTACATTTCCATAATCTTCTTGTTCTGTTTAGGTGAAGAAAAGCTTCCACGCTTTCTCTTTCTTTTTTTGGAGAAACAGAATGATTCCAAGGAACCCGGGAATATGAAGCA
Organism: Trachemys scripta elegans; assembly: GCF_013100865.1. Lineage (NCBI taxonomy): Eukaryota > Metazoa > Chordata > Testudines > Emydidae > Trachemys > Trachemys scripta. The sequence continues at coordinate 75,997,702 of NC_048306.1, read as the reverse complement.
TTAGGAAGACAGGCATCCATTCTACTTCTATAATGTACACTCAGATGCCTTCTACAGTTTACCTTGACTTCTCCCATTCTTTAAAACCACACACAGGGCTGAATTCTGAACCATTGAATTCAGTGTCAAAACTTCTACACCACAAACTGAGCCAGGAACATGACTGGATTTGTAGTGTTACAATAGTGTTATAATAATATAGACATGAAGCAGATTCATTGGTTTGTCCGTCTATCACCTCTCTCTATATACATTTATGCACAGGGGATTCTAGTCATACCTACCACAGCGAGAATGAGTAGCTCATTTCTTTTAAATAATTTTAATGGAAATTAAAGGGCAATACTTAAAACCGCAAAGCAAACTTGAGTGGTTGCCTTGGGATTCCCCTGGCAGACAGCCAGAATAGCCTGCACTATGCCTCTGCCTCCCAGCCTTGTCCCTGGTGTAGTGGATGTGGCCAGTGACAAGAGGCAGCCCAGATTGCAGCAATTCCTGTATGTTGGAATGGCCCCCTCAGGGGTCATCACATCCCTGAAGCGTCCTGATGCTCTTTGTTTCCACAAGCTGCTCAGGTATGAAATGGCCAGTCCTGAGGATCCGGCCTACAGTGTGTATACACTTCACATCAAGGGGATAATGGAGCCCAAGTTGTATATTTCCAACCCAAATCCAAAATCAGAGAATAAAATTAGAAAGCACTGGATTAGAAACTGCCAAGGATTGAACTGCAAGAGATCGTATTATTGTATTTGTTTCATGTTTGTTACAGTCTGTGTCAGTTTCCTCTAAAGTTGATTTATTTTGTGAAAACTCTTTTTTGTTACTGAGCTTACCAACCTCTTTCACAAACCACTGGCAGAATGCAGGGGAGATCCACTCTCTTGCATGGAAACCACAATCCATAAAGATGGCCTTTTTGTTTGAACCACTTTTCCCCACCTATAGTAAATAAAATGTCATGAAAAAACAACCTATTTGGTGTACAAATTATTAATATTCTGTCTCCAGACTAGTGACTCTAAAGGTGAAACTTGACAGCAGTATGAGCTATATTCCTTGATTAAATTGAAAACCTAATACTAACAGAGTATATTTTTGCCCTTCTGGACAATTAAGTTGTTCAAGTTAAAACAGTACAATCCTATTTGCTTTATTTTTTATTAATGCAGACATGACCATATTTTCACAGAATATTTCATTACCCCTACACAGTGTTGGTAGATTTCTTATGATAGTATTATTAGCTGAAAAGACCAAGTTGGCTATATACATTCTGGTGAATGCTGGTGCTGTTTTGGGTAAGTAATTTTGTCTCTTTCTCCATCTCCCCCATTCCCCCCCCCATTTATTTCTTGGTATCTTATTTATTCATAAGAGTTACGTGACAGAAAATGATATCTGAAGAAGATAGAGAAATTGGGTTTGTTTCCTGTTGCCAGATAGACTGACATTTATAGATCTCTTTATAGTAAGTGGGTTTACAAACAACAGATGGCGTGAACAATTACATAAAGGTAAATTATCATTTACGTTGCTCACAGGAATGTGGTTAAATTTATAGGTCTGAACTTCCAAAATATTTATTATGGGTTTCACTCTATAAACCCTTTACCTTAAATCAAAAGGATAAAAATTCACAATAAAAGTAGCTCTCAAAATCTGTTTTGATTTCCTAGAGGATTTATAATACATGTCAGAGTTAGTGATGCCTTAATAAATATTGTAATTTTATTATTTTTATGAGAACCGACCAGACTGTTAAAAAGAAATTAAAAACAATCACCTTCAGGAGGTATATGGGCCGTCCCTGAAATGTAGTCCCGATCTGAGTGCGGGAGACAATGTTTGCATTCTGAGCAGCAATGTCAGCAGTCCAAGCAGCTATCTGTTTAATACAACCATTAAGTTAAACGGCATCTCTAACCCCAGTTCCAAAGCAATTAATGAATGAAGAGTGTGGCATATTTATAGACTTTACCGTTTCCCAGTTGTTGTATTTTTCATAATTGTGTCCAGTAGCACGAACATTGCTGTCAAACTGAGCATCAAGTACCGTCTTCAGGTTGTCGATCAGAATTCTGCAATAGACCCACAGTAATATCAAATATAGAAAGAAGACTTGTCAGTGGGGTGAAATTGTCCAGAAAATTTGACTTTCCCTGCTGGAGAAAACATTGGGCAGATGTCATTGATCTACCATTTGGAACTACAGTGATTCTGAAATGAAGTGTTTGGGTTGGGATTACATTCCTGACCACAATGTATGGTGAATTCACATCTAGCCTAATTTTGCCTTATGTTCTGCTCCAAGGATGGGCTGTTCTTGGCCAGCAGCTGTCCACCAGGTCAGCTCTTTTCTCCCAACCCTCCACAGTGCAAGCTCTTTTGGGTCAGCTGCAGGGATAAGCGCTAAGGATAAGCTCATGGAGCAAGTGCTCTTCCTCTGTGAGCAGCCCACTCCCCTTCACCGCAGTGTGAGCTTTTGCGGCCATCATTTTCTTGCTTGTGGACATGGGCTTCTAGAGAACGGGGCCTTTCTTGAGTTGATAACACAGAATGACATTTGCCCCATAATGTCACAACATGATGATGTAACATCCCAATGCATTGAAAAGATATCACTGAGCAAACATCTGTAAAATGGTAACCCTCGCTCTGTCAAACCAAACTCCCAGTGTTCAGGTGTGGTTTGGCAGCCTCATAGTGCCAATGGACTGAACAATAATCCTAGCTCTACTATATTTGTTGTATGCTGGCTGCAGCAAGGTGAATGCAGTCATCCAACAAACAAACATCACACAGGCAATGAAGTCCTGTCTGCCTCTGACTGGATCTCTGCCACTCACCTTTCCCATGGACTGAGACTCATGAATAAGGTTTATCATCAGACAGTACCTTGGGACAGTTTGCTTTTATTCCAGCTACTCTAACTTTTGTTTTCCCAGCGCTTGTCTTACCCTGAATAGCAAGAGGGTCAAAAATTGCAAAAACAATATGTTCTTGATCAAAGTGATCTGGATAGAAGAGCGAGAGGTCAATTTGCTGTGCAACGGCAGCCTTCATAACAAACACTTGAACTAGTTGCATTGACATAATTTCAGGGCACTGCAGCTGCAGATCAAAGAATTGTATTTACTTTGGCTGTCACAAGGACATTCTGCTAAAGTTTGTCAGGGACACCCTGCGACCCTGATGGCCTCACAATCAGAAGACAGGTGCATGAACTTGTGCAAATTCATGTATATTGTAGGAAATTCTAGCACATACCAGTATAACTCCCTTGCTAAAGAGAAAATCTTACTTTCAATGGATTCTTATGCTATAAGGGGGCAGTAAGAGCACTGAAAATAATCTTCTTAAGAACTATAATTATATTTTTATTGCCAAAATATATGGGTCTTTCCTTCATAGGGCTATCCTGAATATGTCAGAAATACAATTATAGCGGCAAGTGCAGCATTAATAGCTTTGCTGTGGTTTCCTTAAGACTTGAAAAAGAAACTGTTTGGTCTTTTAATGTCTTTTAATGAAATAACGTTACTACCACTGATAACTACTGAGGTCTCTGCTTTAATATTAGTGGTAATTTTTTTGTAAATGTCCCATTAACATTAGTTATTTTGCATACATTTGTCCTATGATATGTTAAGGGGCTCCAGTAAATGTCTCCAGGGATGGATTCTTAACAGATTGAAAACACAGATTTAGCAGATTAAACGGACTAATTTAATGAGAGCTGCATGATCTAGTAGGAAGGAGTTTGATCTAGTGAACCGAGCATGGGCCTGTGAGCCAAAAGCTTGTCTACCCTAATCCAGCTCTGCCACTTGACTTGGTGTTTGTTTCTGTATATTGGTAAAATGAGATAATACTCACTTACCCACTATACAATTAATGGTCCACATATATCCATATGTTTCAGCTGTTTTGTACTACTATGGTGACACAAGTCAGCCATAAACCTTATTAGGGAGAAAAGGTGGGCGAGGTAATATCTTTTAGTGGACCAACTTTTGTTGTTAAGGGAAACAAGCTTTCGAGTTTACACAGAGCTCTTCTTCACGAAAGCTTATGCTCAAATAAATTTGTTAGTCTCTAAGGTGCCACAAGTACTCCTGTTCTTTTTGCGGATACAGACTAACACAGCTGCTACTCTGAAACCTTCAGAAAACTTGTCTCTCACCAACAGAAGTTGGTCCAATAAAAGATATTACTTCACCCACCTTGGGTCTCTTATATCCTGGCACCGACATGGCTACAACTATACTCCATAAATCTTATTGGTAGCTGCCCCAGAGTGGCACAAAGGAGCCAGAACATATTGCTGATCCTGGCACAGTATTTGCATAGTGATTTGAAAATATAAATTACAAGTGGGATTTTCAAAGACGCCTAAACGACTTAGCAGCACAAGTCCTTCACTGTGTGGGCATGAGGACTACCAGAATTCTTCCATCCTGCTTGAGTGCTGCTGTGATATCTCTTAGGAGCTTCTGGGACTGAATAGTACTGCATCAGATATATTGGAAGAATTTGTAAGAAGTTATATGTATGATCCCCTTACAACTTCATGACGATAACTGGATCCAGGACCTATTTGGAGGGACTGATTATTTACTCTTCTCCTTAGAGCATTATTTAAGTGTGGAACTTCCTTGAGATCAATAGGGGACTTGAAAATTTATATAATATTGCAACTGTTCCACCTAAGGCCTGATCTGATTTGTATTCAAGTCAGTGGAAAGATTCCAAGTGACTTCAGGAGGAGGAAGCATTAATTGAAGGCACTGCACCCAAGAGATCTTTTCCTGGATTAAATAAGAATAGGATGCCTAATTTGCTGAATTTCTAACCATCAAAGACATTGTGTAATGCAGAGACAAGGTGGGTGAGGTAATATCTTTTATTGGACAACATCTTTTGGTGAAAGAGACAAGCTGTCAAGCCACACAAAGCTCTGCAGCCATTCAATAATAAATAGATGAGTTGAATCAATATTCTTTGTTGTAAGTAAATCACGTTGCTCAAGGTGTTGTATTGGACAGATTGTTTCAGAAAGTGCCATGGGATTATTTTGTAAACAGATGGGTCTGTGAAATCTAGGTTTTCTAACTCCTGGATACTAGTTTTATGATGATAATTAAAAATAAATGAAAACATTGTTTGCGTGAGGAAACCTCTTCCAGTCTCACTGAACTGCTGTGTGGCCTTGGGCAATTCACTTCAATTTGCCGGGCCTCTGTCTTTTCCTGCCTTTTGTCTATTTTGACTTTTTATACTGTAAACTCTTCAAATCTCTTACTATATGTTTTACAGAGTCTACCTATCGTGGGCAGCGGGTGAGCCCCTGGCTTGGGGAGGCCGGCCTGCCCCTTCTGCCAGGGGCTCTGCCACTGCCACCAGAGCCCAGAGCCTCCACCCACGCTGTGGCTGCCAGCCCACCCCCCGGCTCCAGCCCCAGACCACCCGAGCGCCTCCAGCTGCAGAGCACTGGGAGGGCAGGCGGTGCAGGACCCCCATCCGAAGTGCCAGACGGGCAGCATACCCCCCCATACCCAGAGCGCCAGGTGGGTGGGCCCCGGAACACCGGGCGGAGTCTCTGGCTGCAAGCCGACCCCCATAAGTCCAAGCCCAAAGCCCCGGTCACAGGGGAAAAGCTGCCCATAGCAGAGCGCTGGGAAGCAGGAGGGAGTCTGAGGGCAGATTGTGAGCGGGGCCATGCAGGACTGTGTTTGGGGAGGCTCAGCCTCCCCCAGCTTTTGATACCCGCTGCCCATGTCCCTAATCCTAACTGCAGCCTCTAGGGGCTACAATAATAATTAATAATTAATTAATAAATATCTTAACTAACAATTATGGCCTTTCTGTTGTGGGAGGGCTGTTATGGGAATGGCTTTCTGTTATGGGAGGGTTGGCTGGGTAAATTTTCTCTGTTTTTACCCTTCTCACATTCAAAATATCAAATAAGAAAAAAACATACTCATATTCCACTCCCCTCTGCTCCAGGAGACTCTCAACATCAGAGGACTTGTCCGCTTCAACTCGGAAATCAACTCTCATTTCTGGTTTTACTTGTGTGATGGTGTCTGGATTCCAGAAATCAATCTGAAAAGTGGAACAGATGAAAATATATACATATGTGATATATACATATGTGTTAGGTTGGTATCTATGGCTCGATAGTGATAATATGGTAAACTGCATTAACTCAAGACAGCACCAGGGCTATATTCCATTGATCTACCTAAGTTTTCCAAAATTAAACAAAATCACTTGGAAAATAAACTACAATGATTGTATTCGGGCATGTAGTTCACATATTGTGAGATGTAGTTTTGCTCAGATGGCAGTGACAGCTTTCCAAGATTTCAGTTCAGCAAAGTACTTAAGCATATGTTTAAGAGTTTTTAATGGACTGGGGCCTAAGGCAGGAGATGAGCATGCAGGTTCAAAGACAACTTCTGGACAAACGTGTATGTCTGTCTGAGGAGTGAGTAAATTAGAAATATCATCTTTCATATATTTTTAAGAACAAAAGAGACGATTATGATCATCAAGTGAGACCTCCTGCCTAACACAGGCCATAGACTCTTTTCCAGTAAGTTCTCCAGCAAGACCATAAGTCCTGTTTGAGCTATAGCACATCTTTGAGAAAGATATCCAGTCTTGATTTCAAGACGTCAAGTGTAGAAAATCCACCATGTCTCTAAGTAAGTTGTTCCAATGATTAATTATAATCAATAATGAATTAATAATTATTAAAATGGAAAATGACTGCCCAGGAAGGAGTACTGTGGAAAGGGACCTGGTGGTCATAGTGGATCACAAGCTAAATATGCGTCAACAGTGTAACACTATTGCAAAAAAAGCAAACTTCATTCTGGGATGTATTAGCAGAAGTGTTGTAAGCAAGACACAAGAAGTAATTCTTCTGCTCTACTCTGCACTGATTAAGCCTCAACTGGAGTCCTGTGTTCAGTTCTGGTTGCCACATTTCAGGAAAGATGTGGACAAATTGGAGAAAGTCCAGAGAAGAGCAACAAAAATGATCAAAGGTCTAGAAAACATGACCTATGAGGGAAGATTAAAAAAACTGTGTTTGTTTAGTCTGGCAAAGAGAAGACTGAGCGGTGGACTTGATAACAGTTTTCAAGTACATAAAAGGTTGTTACAAGGAGGAGAAGGGAGAAAATTTGTTCTCCTTAACCTCTGAGGATAGGATAAGAAGCAATGCGCTTAAATTGCAGCAAGGATGGTTTAGGTTGGACATTAGGAAAACTTACTGTCGGGGTAGTTAAGCCCTGGAATAAATTGCCTAGGGAGCTTGTTGAATCTCTGTCATTGGAGATTTTAAAGAGCAGGTTAGACAAACACCTGTCAGGGATGATCTAGATAATACTTAATCTTGCCTTGAGTACAGAGGTCTGGACTAGAAGACATCCCGAGGTCCCTTCCAGTCCTACAATTCTATGATTCTATGTTAACTGTTAAAACTTTCTGCCTTTTTAATACTCTGAATGTATCTATTTTCAACTTCTGAGCATTATAGCTTATTAAGCCTTCCTCTACAAGTTTAAAGCGCACTCTACTAACTGAAATCTCTTTCCCATGATCAAGTTACTCCTTAACCTTATCTTAGATAAACTAAATAGATTGGGCTTATGTCTCTCACTATAAAGGCAAGTTTTATAGACCTTGGATCATTCTTTTAGCTCTTTTCCAACCCCTTTACAATTTTTCATCATTCTTTTTGAAGAGTGAACACTGGAACGATCCACAGTATTACAGTAATGGTCTCAATAATGCCAACTGTGATCCTCTTGCAGCCAAAACTCTTGATTTCAGTGAGAATTTTGTCTATATGAGGCCTGTAGGATTGGGCACTTAGGCCCTGAGCCTGCAATAAACTCAATGTGGATAGAACCCTATTAATGTCAGCAGGGCCGGCTCTAGCGTTTTTGCCGCCCCAAGCAGGGAGGAAAAAAAAAAAAAGCCACGATCGGCAGCAATTCAGCAGCAACTCTAGCGCTGCTTCATTCTATGGCAGCAATTCGGCGGGACTGAACTGCCGGATGTGCTGCCCCCCTCTTCATTGGCTGCCCCAGGCACCTGCTTGCTATGCTGGTGCCTGGAGCCGGCCCTGAATGTCAGTGGGGCTCTGCATGGGCTCAGTGGTCTGACTTTGGATAGCTGCTTGTAGGCTTAGGTCCATAGGCCAGTGGTCCCCAAACTGTGGGCTGTGCACCCCTAGGGGGTCATGGAGGAACGTTCGGGGGGCATGTGGTGGAGCTGGAGCCAGCACCCACAGTGGGCGGGGACGGAGTGCCATGCTTCCAGCCCCACTCTGCTCCGAGCCCAGCTCTGCTACCAGCCTCGCTCCTCCCACAACCCTGTTCAGCCCCCAGTCCTGCTCTGCCACCAGGCCCAGCTCTGCTTTCACGCCCTCTCTGCCCCCAGACCAGCTCTGGTCCCAGCCGCAGCTCCGCTTCGCCCCCTGGTCCACTCCCAACTGTCCTCTGCCCTCATTCCCTCTCTGCCCCCAGCTCCACTCTGCCCCCTGTTCAAGCCCCAGCCCGGCTCTGTCTGTGCCTAGCCCCAGCTCCTCCCCCATCCCCAGTTCTGCCCCCAGCTCTGCCTTTATCCCAAGTTCCTCTGCTGAGGAAGCCTTAGCTGTGCAGAAATGGAGGGGGGGCAGGAACAGATTTCACTACTGGGGGAGGAAGGGACTGAAAAAGTTTCAGAGGGCTATCCGTGTTAGTCTGTATCAGCAAAAACAACGAGGAGTCCTTGTGGCACCTTAGAGACTAACAAATCTATTTGGGCATAAGCTTTCATGGGCTAGAACCTACTTCATCAGATGCATGGAGTGGAAAATACAGGAGCAGGTATAAATATATGAAAGGATGGGAGTTGCCTTACCAAGTGTGAGGTCAGTCTAACAAGACAAATCAATTAACAGCAAGATGCCAAGGGAGGAAAAATAACTTTTGAAGTGGTAATGAGAGTGGCTCATTTCAGACAGTTGACAAGAAGGTGTGAGTCACAGTAGGGGGGAATTAGTATTGGGGAAATTAGATTTAGATTTTGTAATGACCCAACCACTCCCACTCTTTATTCAGGCCTAGTTTGCAAATTTATTACAGTTCTGCAGTTTCACGTTGGAGTCTGTTTTTGAAGTTTTTTTGTTGAAGAATTGCCACTTTTAGGTCTGTTATTGAGTGACCAGAGAGATTGAAGTGTTCTCCTACTGGGTTTTGAATGTTATGATTCCTGATGTCAGATTTGTGTCCATTTATTCTTTTGCATAGAGACTGACTGGTTTGGCCAATGTACATGAAAGCTTATGCCCAAATAAATTTGTTAGTCTCTAAGGTGCCACAAGGACTCCTCGTTCTTTGTGGTGAAAAAGTTTGAGCACCACTGCCATAGGGGCTATATTTGTATTTATTTATTTGTATTTATTTATTTATACACCTTAAGGTGTATACATTTTGCCTGGGACTAAATAAGCTTACTTGCATGAGTAAAGGCTACTGATGTGAATAAAGACATTTCTAAAGCATCTTTTTCCTTAGAATCTAAGCAATGAACAAAATATTATTACCTTGGGGATTACAATAATGTAAATGGAGTGCTGTCATCTAAATATACAATGATAAATGTGTGTTCACTATTTAAGATTTATAACTTTCTCTTCCTAACAGTAATAAAAAAAAATCACATCTTTTGTTGTTTCTGTTGCTGCTCTATTTATTTATTTATTTATTTATTTATTTTTATTTTACTTGCACTTGTGTCAACCCATTCCTTAAGTGAATGTTGCTTACTATGCAGTTTCCTCACAGTTTGTAATTTCAAGCATAGTTCAAAGTTTTTTTTCTCTTTTTGAAGGATTTCAGGGGGGGAGTTTTGACTAGCATAAATGTTTTAAAGCACAGGCAACTCTGATTCCAATAACAACAAATATTTTCAAGTATATTTCATTTGGAATAGTAATTTTTGATGCAAAGATTACTATAGTTTTCTTGGTCCTTGTGTAGTCAATATTGTCATTTCCTGATAACCAAGTCTGCTGTTATATGGGCACCAGCATGTTTTCCCCATTATTACTGTATACAGAATAAATATAATTCATGCAAATAATTAATACATTTAATAACTACCTTTTACAACAGATAAGACCAGCTTCTGCATTCCTTACGCACCTATGCAGATCAATGTGAATTTGGGTTCAAAGTATCTGCAGAACTGAGCCTACAGAGTATCTCTAGTCCACAGGAGCACTGTACACATACTGTACATAAATCGGTGAGATGGGGATCACTATGTGTATAAATAATTTGGGGCCTGATTCACTAAATCTGGTACAAGGTGCAAATTGTACCTGTTTTCTTTCCCCAGATGGAGGAGTTAAGCCCCGAGAGGACTGGTGGTGGTACATCCACAAACTTCCCTTGGGTTTACTGTTTGGAGAAGTCAGTTCTCAATCTCACTGGTGGCTTCATTAAAGTCCTATTAGTAAAGGTTGCTGTGCAAGGAGCCAATCCACCATCTTTCCTGGCTATGCCCCCTCTCTGGCCATCACCTCCCTAAGTATAAGGGAGGTTTGTGGCTGGTGTGTCCATCAATGAATGCTGTATTTGTGTGTGAGCTAACATCCCAAAATTGGTTACTAGTCCTGACTGTCAACTATTTTGGCCATAATTTTGCATAGATTTTTGATTTTCATTTTTTAGGAAAAGAAAAACCAGCCCTCTAATTTAATTCCTTTATAAGGCACACTTGAAAGAAAGTACGGCACGTTCATTTATATAATGAGGATGAGGAGGCAGTGGCACACCAATAGCCTTGCCTTCTCATATGGTATCACCCTATTGCTGGTGATAGCGCCTCCACTTCTGCATATCATTAAAAATGTCATGTTTTCATCTCACCGACAATGGCATTTTTTCTTTCCACAGCTATTTTACTACATCAAAGTTGAAGGGAAGTAATGAAAACACATTTGCTGTCTTTATTATTTTTTCTCACGTCATCGTCATGTCATCATATATCTACATCAAGGTCAGTAAAAAAACAGGCAGCTTGATTGGGCATGGTAGGAAGCTTTAAAGAAAATCCAAGGAAGAAAATATATTGCATGAGAGGCTAAAGGAAAGTTGAAGTTGGATGCGAGCCTAGTTTTTTAGGTTATTTCTAAGTGAACAAATTCTGTTGTAACCATTAAGTTAAAACCACTGGAAACTGGAATTTTCATGTGGTGTTTAGCATAACACGTATTCAAAAGTATCGTACCATACATTTTTTCCTCTTGTTTTTTAGAGTATGTTGCATTATGTGCTTTAACATGCAGCTTGGATTATTCAGCTAGATTTTCTAGAAATGTGTTTATTTAGCTCCTGTCTTGTGACCTAGTCCTGCTTCCTCAACAGGAAAATTCACATTGACTTGAATGGACTCAGGATCAGGCTTCTAATTGAGCGGTACGATATACAGTATTTCTTAGATCAGTATTGGTAAAACAAAAGAGCTTTAAATTACAGTCTATTCCCCCACCCAATTCCATCTTATTTACCTGCATGTTGCTGGCCAAGTTGTTGAGGAATTCTACCTGCTCTTCATTGTGTGGTGTTACACGAAACACCTTCTCTCTTGGCAGTGGAGGAGGCGGGAGAAAAAGGCATGATTAAAACAGGCAGATCAGCTAAGAGAGTTTTGTTTAGCAAAAAAGTACCGGTTTAACCTTAATTTGAATTCTTACCCATCAAAATGGTGACTGTGAAGTGGAGCTGAAGCAGCTGCGGCACCTACAAGAACCAATAAAGCCCACATTTTTTTAGAAGTAAAGGGCGTGTGATTATTCTCATCTGCTTTTATAATCCAGTTTATCCTGCTCATTACTGATCATACAGCAAAGCAGCCCTTCATTAGCTGATTGATTATTCTCCTGTCCTTGTTTTATCTGTACACTGTTTATGATCTGTGTATTTTGTTGCACACCTGTGGAAACAGAGCTGAGAGTCTCACAGCTGGTTCAGGGTGCTCACCGCTAAAACTGGATGACCTATTCAGAGTGGAGAATTTATATGATGAATCTTGCTTTTTTTTCTCTTGTGAATTATTGGTGAACAATTTTCATGAATTTTTATTCAAAGTAATTCAATGGATGTACCTGAGAACAAATTCGGTGCACAAGCTGTATGCCAATTGGGCCTACAGTATATCTCTAGTCCACAGGGGCTTGTCCCCCGACCCATTAGGTGGGCCAGCAGAGACTGCGGGGGATTGTTCTCCTCCTTTCCCCAATGCTGGCCAGTGATGAGGTTAGCCGAGTGAACGACAGGTTTGTGCCACTAACAAAAGGAGCCAAACTGAGGACTGCCGAAAACCTCTGAGGCGAGCAAATCCCCCAGAAAGTGCAGAACCCACCAAGGCAGAAGAGGAACTTTGTCACACTCTTTTAAGAATGAACATGATTCCACACCTGAATATCCTATGATACTCTTGGGAGGCAATTTTGCAAAACTACACTGAACAGCCTAGAAATACTTTAAGACTGGAACATCCAACATATGCAGCCATTTGCACCTAACAGTCTGATCCCTGATGAATTTGTTGTTTAAACAAGATTCCCAAATTGCACGTATCTTATGTACCTGAGAATTATATTTGCCAAAATATAAGGATTGAACTTAATTTACAACTAATGACCTAATTTTGTAACACTGCACGTTGCCACAAACAATAATCTTACCTAGAGTCAAGTCTGCTAAGCAGGATGACAGCAGGAGTTATTCTGACAGACTGCCAAAACAATAATGCAAGGACTTCAAAAGTTTTAATTTTAAAATGAGATCTACCATATTTGATAAAGTTGTATGGTCTCACGAACATTGCTAAGACAATAGTGCAGAATGATCAAGCCCAGAACTTGCAATGAATAAATGATCACAAAAAGTAATCAAACAAATCGCAGATGTCATCATTCCCTGTTGAGCTCTAGGAAGCATCTCAGAAATAGAAGACTGTCAGATTTCAGTGTTTGAATTCACTTTTAAGAAATTCTTTGTGCCTTTTCATGCAGTTTCCAAAACAATCACTAACCCAGCTTTACTGCTAGTACTACTGAGCTGCCAAGCTATGTAGAATATTATAATTCTGATGACGGTCTTTGCTGTGTCCATCACAGATTAGGTCAGAGAAAAATAGTGACATGGAATCTTATTGAAGTGGTTCATTTTGCATCCCAGGATTGATGATTATGTGTCAAATTATCTCATAAGCTAGCTCTAAACATAGTCTTGTTTTTCTAACCACATTAGATAAATGTTCAATATCGGTATGATAAAGTAGCAGCATAAGGAGAAATCAAATAGCAAATTAAATTTGGATAGACCAGCTGCTCCCTTCATTTTATGACTACAAGACCATAGCACATCAGCTGGACATGGATGAGTAAACCATTGCCATATATACTGGGAACTGACAGAAAAGGTTAGAATTGGATATCTTTGTTCATGCACATTGCCCATCGTCTTGAAAAGATTTGAAGGCAAGATTTTTTTTAACCAAAAATGAAACACAAACAAACAAACAGACAAGACAGCATGTATCATGGTTTAGGAGTTCATCAACAAGGAGTAAGTTATTTAATGCATTAAAAAAAAACGTATTGGCCTCCACAATTTTATTCTGGTCATTATTGCTTGTGCATCTTCTAGCATTCAAGCCACATAGAATTTTGCCACTTGCATGAATTGTTCTCTGGGTTCTGTTACATGAACTCTAATAAAGGATGTGTACTAATAAATGGGTATATTCCAGAGAGAATCAACTTTCCCAGCAATTTATTGATTTCAATTTTAAGAACATGAATGTTGTGGTATTCCATTTTGAAGATGCATGTGAAGGCTAAGTACAGACTGATAAGAGGAAAAATACATATTAGTGTCACCATTTCACAAGCACCCTTCATCCTGTGAAGCCTTTTGTCCTATTTGTTATCATACTGAGTCCAACACTATGAGTATAAATAATATCTGTGCTCTAGTTCTAACATAACAGATTTCCTGACTCAGACATCTGGTTGAACTATATTTTAAAATTTTCCAGTACTCTTGGTCACAAAATACTGTAGGTTCTTGTAATCCTGGTTGAAAATCTTGATTATGCTCCAAAGAGTTAATACAGACTAATGAGAAACTCATGAATGCCCAAATCTGAACTATGTCATATATATGTAACCAAACACCAACACATGTTTGAATAGTGGGAACTTTCCTGCCTTCATTTATTTGTTAACGTGCTACCTGAACTTTAACCTGAGTTTGCAAGATATTGCTATTGAATATATTCTGACGACCTTTGAGAGTTGTTTGAAGATATCATGAACTGCAGAATCTGCCATCAAGCCTATGTGCCAAGCTTTGTGGTAACCTTTTCTCTATTTATATTTTTAATTCATCAAAGGCTTTTTCAACTTTATTTTCCTGGGGCAACCCTAATTATTGAGGTAGGCTGTTTTAGTGGCTGTACATAGATATCTTCCATTATTTTCACCTTTGCAGACATAGTTTAATGTGCTAGGACCAGATTGTCCCCTTCTGTGGCCACATTCTCCTTCCCTTAGGCCAACTGAGGGCACTTCCTGGAATTGGGATCTGTCTGGGAGGAGGGGACAGGGTCTGGATGGGGTGAGGAAAGGGACGGACAGGGCTGGAGGGGTGCATATTGTTCCCCTCCAATTCTATCCCCTTAGAGCCCCCTCTGTAGCAGAGAACCCACCTTTATGAGGATTCTCAGGGCAAAAATAGCTAGTGGCAATGCCTGATAGGCCATCTCTAATGGGGTATAGGAAGAAGACACCAAGTTTTCCCCTATGCTCGAGTTTCGTTATAAAACAGGATATGCCTACTGGAGTGGGGGTGGGTGTGACTGTAGACCTAGGACCCAGAAGAATATTTCTCAAGGTGTAGGGCAGGAAGCAGGAGCAGGTGGGCCCAGTCATTAGTGAGCAGCTATAGAGAGGCAATGAGGCAGAAGGAGCGTACGGTTATAGGGAGAGACATCCCATTCCCTCCTGACTGGGAGGATTTCAGACTGCATATACTGCTGTCCCAGTACCCACTGAAAACTCTCTTCAAACAAAGAACCTCAGCCTTTTGGGATGCTTGGTCAAAAAAGATATGGCTGATGCCACAGCTTCCTGTGACCTATTGGGTCTTAGGTTTCCCTGGCTCTATCAGATGAAAGCTGTTTTATGAAGAATCTGGGATGTAGGCAAACCACAGCTGTGAGGGAACATACTGTACATCATACATCCTCATGGACTTTTCTTCTCCTTACTTGCCTCCTGTGAGATAATGGGTATCACTGAGTGAATGTGTTGCCCACTAGTGGCTGAACCACAGAAAGGATAAAGGATCTACTAGTACAAACGGTTACAGAAGCTGTCCTTTAGCTCAAGTGGTAGAGACCTCTGGCTACAGAAGCTGGGTTCTGGTCCCAGGTCCCCCGCGTGTGTGATGTGTAACCAGTTGTCTGTTGTTTGCAGCACATTGATTTATTACAATGGCCTGCAAGAGTTGCTGCTTCAACTGGTAATTCATACAATTAATGGTAAAATAAACAGGCTCTCTATCTCCTGTCATCCAGTCTGACATCAGATTTCCAGATTAAACAGCAAAACAGAAGCACCATGTTCTACAGTAGGGAGTGTGTCTAGAAATTAGAGCAAGAGAGTAGGTGTCGGGAATCTGGGGTCTGTTCCCACTTTGGAAAGCATTTTGAGATCATCAGCTGTATAAATTCAAAATGTTGTCATTCCACTTCTATCACTCATTTACAAAAGAGGCTGTTATATATGTTTGTGCAATAATCTAATCTAGCAACAAAAGGGATTTATTAATTATAACATGTGTAGATGGTCTAGACTGGTGTCTGTACGTCATCTGTGTTCCTTTTGGATTAAAGAGCCTGGGAATAGTCAAAGGTCAAAATATTGTTCTCTGAACCTGCAAAATTGAATTGTGTGGATGCAGTTGCAGAGCAATAACAGAGCTGCTAAGCAGGCAGGGCTGGCTCCAGGCACCAGCCCAGCAAGCAGGTGCTTGGGGCGGCCAAGGGGAAGGGGCGGCACGTCGGGCTATTCGGCGGCAATTCGGCGGTGGGTCCCTCGGTCCCGCTCTGAGGGAAGGACCTGCCGCTGAATTGCCACCAAAGAAGAAAGCGGCGCGGTGGAGCTGCCGCCGATCGCGATCGAAGCTTTTTTTTTTTTTTTTCTCGTCGCTTGGGGTGGCAAAAACCCTGGAGCCGGCCCTGTAAGCTGAAAACTGGCTTCTCTGCGGTTTGCTCTTCCTCGAGGTCCTAGGAAAGTTTAGTTTGTGCTTTAGAAAGTTAAGCATATGTTAAGAAAACTCAAACAACTGATGCACTAAGCTTCAATACAAAACAATTTCAATTTCTCTCTTCCCAGGTACTCTGCAGAAAATCTGGAGTTACCTGAAAATTAAAATGGGAGCCCCTTTATGAGTATGAGAAATGCAGCTAAAACGCTGTTAAAATGCACTTAGCATCTGGTACAATTTACTGCCACTCCAAGTAACTACCTCAAGTGTTCCTGTCTGGAATAAAAATGACATTCAAATTATATTTACAACTCTGCTAATACTACCCAAAGCCTTGCATTTGTCACTTCCAGCCTGTCTAATTCAAGAATGCATTGCAGTCACATCTTTCGGAAAACCTGTTCTCAAGTGCTGCAATCTAACGGTAGCCCTCTTGGGTGGAAGATGATTCATGTCTGAAGACTGACATGTTCGTTCTTGACAAGATTAAACAAAAAAAAGCAAATCAAGGTACTAGCAATGGAGGATCCTACCACCCCAGAGATTAGGGCATAGAGAGGAGAAGTGACTTGCCACAGTATTACTCAGCTGGTGAGTGGCAGAACCAGGAATAGACCCCAAGTCTCCTGACTTTCAATTCATTATCCCATCGCTGGACATAGGAATTGTCATATTGATTCAGACCAACAGTCCATCTAATCCAGCATCCTGTCTTCAGCAGTGGCCAGAACCAGAGGCTTCAGTCAATGGCATAGACCCCTGCATTAAGTAGGGGATACTCTGCCCCCCACACATAGGTCTCATCCTTTGGTGGGAGGGATAGCTCAGTGGTTTGAGCATTAGTCTGATAAACCCGGGGTTGTGAGTTCAATCCTTAAGGGGGCCATTTAGGGATCTGGGGCAAAAATCTGTCAGGGATGGTACTTGGTCTTGCTGTGAAGGCAGGGGACTGGACTTGATGACCTTTCAAGGTCCCTTCTAGCTCTATGAGATATATCTCCATATAATAATAAAAAAAAATCCTGATGTCTGATCATTAGAGACTAGTTTAAGCTCTAAAGCATACTGCATCTCTCAATACTCTCTTAGTACCTGTCCTGGGCTCTGCATGGACTGAGGGATGAATCAGGCACTAGTGGTACAATCATCCATCTGCCTCCTTACCATAAGGATTTGGACAGACAATTGAAACTCCATCTTAACTCCAGTTAAGTGAGTGAGTTTCAACAACACAGTCCTGGAGCCAGCCTAGCACTGTAGAATATGCCTGGATCACTGTGAATAGTAGAAAAGACAAACTGTACATAAGCTGAGAGTTCAGTATGCATTGTAAAACACTACAAAAATGTGTTGTGTCAGGAACAGAGTAGACAGAGAATTGCTGCTTTGATTCTAATGTGGACTGTAGTGGAAATTTTTTAGGATTGCTGGGTAATTTACTGTTCTGTTTTGCTTTTGGTGTGTATTGGCCTTCATGGATGATGTAAATCATGAAAGTTCTTTTCTTCTGCATCTGGTGTTTGTGATCCCTAGACGTGATAAAGTTTAAAGCTCAGTGTTTGGATGGTTACCTTCAACTCTAAATGATTTTGAAATCTGGTGACCTTTGCTTAGATGAGAAGCAGGCTGGATGAACTACTGTTAGGCTGATGTGAAGGGATGAAGGTTAGGGAATTCCCCATTTTCTAAAACCCAACACATTTTAGAGCCAAGAGAACTTTCTCAACTCTATTTATTGAAGGAAATAAGTCAAATTTACCCCTGGCACAAGGAGGAACAACTCCACTGAAATAGGCTCCTGGGTACTACGGTAATGCAAATAAATAAATAATAATAAAATAATTAATTAAGCAGTGAAATTCTAGCCACGGATGCATTTGGGTCAATGCTTTTCCTGTCTACTAACAAAAGATAGAAATAATTTGAGGCATACTAGTATTACTTTCCACCCTCTCTTTGTAATGCAAAAGTTATGGGTCTGTAGTTTGGTATATCATATTGTAAATTGTGAAAATCAATAAACAAAATGTGAGAAATCCCCAAACAATCCACAACTGATACATTTTGATAAATCAGGTACTCTAGACATAAATTTATTAATCTAATCACAGCATGTTGTTTCAAACCGTCCCCTCCTCCTTCATTAAGCAAACTTATTCATAAAACACTTCCCATAGTAATTCATTAGTCTAAAAAAATAATATATGAACACCTCAAGCAACGCAGTTATTGAACAGCTATGCATTTTTTTTAAAGTTCATAGCTGCAGTTTGCTTGTTATTAGTCAGAAAGAATTGAACCTGGCACTTCTTGTTCCTCTATAAATTTACAAGTAAACGGTGTTTGAATACACAAGGGAACACATTGGATTTAAACAATCATAGTAGCCATTTGTGATATAGGGCTACAATTCCAAAGACCAAATTCAGTTTATTGAAGTGAATGGGACTAAATTTGGCCCAAGTAACTTGCTCATTGAAACTATAAGAATAGGGGTAACAGCAGATTTCTCAGCCAAAGGATAATTCATTATGATTCTTCAGCAGGGCCGGCTCTAGTTTTTTTGCCTCCCCAAGCAAAAAAATGTTTGGCTGCCCCCACCCCAGCCCTAGGCTCCCCCCGGATCCCTATGCTGCCCCAGCGCTGGGCTCTCCCCCCCAACCCGCATCCCTGCCGCCCCAACCCTGGGCTCTCCCCTGCACTCCCTGCTGCCCCAGACCTGGGATCCCCCCAACCAGTGCTGACTCTGCCCGCTCCCCCCTCGCCTCCAGCCGGTCCGGCGCTGGCAGGGTTGGGATAAGCAGCGGGGCTCCCGGGCCATGCCTCAGCTCAGGGTCCCTCTAGCTGGGGCTCCTGGCTCCAGGACTGGCCGGGACCCGGGAGGGCAGAGCCGGGGGACCGCCCGGCAGAGGGCTGAGGAGCTGGGGCAGGGCACCCCCAGAGGGAGCGGAGCCCTGGAGAGCGGGACGCAGGCCCCACATGGCAGCGCCCCAGGCACCGGTCCCCACTATGGCCCCGCTGCTGCTGCTGCTCCTGGCCGCCCTGCCGCAGTCCCTGGGTGGCTCGGGCTGCTTCGCCCAGCCCCGGATGCGGCGCTGGGGGGCAGCCTCCCTGCGGCACCTGCAGGCGGCTCCGTGCGCCCCACGGGGTGGGCCCCAGCCTGAGTGTCCCGCACTCGGAGCCCGCCTGGCCATAAGGTGCGGGCGCTGCTCCCCGACGCAAACCGCAGCGGCCCCAAGGCACCCTCCCGTGCAGGACCCGCTGCTGCTGCCAGGGCCAGCTCTAGGCTTTTGCAGCCCCAAGCACGCAAAAAAAAAAGGCCGGCTGGAATGTCGCCCCTGAAAATGTGCCGCCCCAAGCGCATGCTTGGTTTGCTGGTGCCTGGAGCTGGTCCTGTTCTTCAGTAAGCAATAGAATGTTGTACTTTACCAGGACACACAGGGAAACCACATTAAAATTTATTCTATGCTTAAATGAAAAAGATAGTCATGGGTTCTGATTCTGAACCCACTTATACCAATGTAACTGGCAACTAATTCCACTGAAATCTATAACATTATATAATACTGGTATAAAGCTAGATTGAGATCACAACCAGGCCTGTAAAATACACTGCAAACTACAGTACAAACTAAATCAGCACAATTTTGGAACAAATTCAGCACTCCCTCCATATGGCAACAATTTAGGTGTCAGGAACTCAGCTGGCTCTGGGCATGGTCACTAGCAATCCAATGAGCTCAGCTGAGCCTAATAACCCCCCCGCCCTCTCCCAAGTGACTGTGCTCCCTAATTGGTGAGAAGGACCATCAGATCTCTATTTAGTCCTAGTAACAACAGCAGGATAGTGCTGTTCAATGCATTCTACACCTGCAGCTGTGCTAGATCTACTTCCTGTCCAGCTCTTGCTCCAGGCCTTGCATGTTCTGCTCCAGCCCTAGTCCTGCCCGACCCCTGATTCCTAACACTGGCTTGTCTCCTGACCAGACTGCTGATTCTGCCCTCTGATTCTGCTCCAAGAACTAAGCCAAACTTTGACCAGTAGCTTGCACCGCCTGCACCTCAGTGTGTGGTCTCAGGTAACACAGATGCAGCCAGCATAACTATTCTAAATTCAGTGGCCCAGAGTCTGCTTTGTTATTTCAGTGTAAATCCAAACTCCATTGGTCATAGTAGAGTGGTTCTGGGTTTATACCAGTGTAATGTAGAGCAAAATTTGACTCTGCGTGTCTGTACCTGTGTGTGTCTGTGTGGTGAAACTTTATTTCTGTTGTTACCCAATAAAGTATCATTAAAAAGAAACCCAACAAACAAAAACCCCACTGTCTTTAACAACTGGATTAGAAGGTCAGTTTGTCAACAGCTCTCTTGTGTGACAGCCACTGTCACCATCAGTGAAGCTACACTGTCCTTTTTTCTCACGCTAGCCATAGTGCCAATGAGTAGCACATTTTATGTAGAGGTTTTTTTTTAACAAATAAAAGGATGGTCTTTAAATGGAGGCCAGAGCCTTCTACATTAGTGTCTGAAGCACACTGGTCTTCAGTGTAGTCCTGAGCTGAATGGTGTATGAGATTCCCTAGGAAAACAAGAAATTGCACAGGTATAAGGGAGGAAAGAAAGGGCCCAGTACATAGTGTTGCATGATACAAGATGGTAGGTTAGCCTCCAGCCCATTATAACCTAGAGCTCCTTAGTTGTTTAACTGGAGCTACACATTTTAGGTGTCCGCTTGTCTATTGTGTGTTTCAGTAGGACCTATATTATATGAATCTTTCAAGATGCACATGGAAAAGTGACTGAAGGGTGGTCCATTAATATTGGACAAGTAATTTTTTCTTTTTTACTGTGATGCAATTAAATTTTACATCTACAAAAGTTATACCATTCCTAGTGCAGAAGGTCAGTACACACGAACGTTTGCATTTGAGAGAGAATCTGACATGACAACCATAAGTGAGGAACATATTTCTGAAATCCATTGCTACTCTGAGACACTATGAAGGATGTAAGGAAACACAGACATAAATGAAGGGTCGCATATATGCTTTGTGCCCTGGATGTTCTCAATGATAACCAGTTATAGATTTTCCCCCCATGTCTCATCTTCTCTCATGAGTTTCTGGTTTTATCACAAAATCTTTCCCTGAAAACTTGGAGGAAAACATTGGTATTCTCAGGATAATTTACTGAGCACACAAATATCATTGTGCCAGCTTAAATGGAGAAACTGTCCTTCACTGAGAACAGATATCATGGTACAGCATCTTCACACTGTTTGAAAAGGATAATCTGTTTAGTGTCCTCCTTAGATAGGTTTTTGTTACTCCTAGGTTTCTTTCCACTTCACCCCAAATAATACAAATATTATGAACTGCAGGTAGTTTTTCCTGTCTGAAATTATGTATATGAAAGGTGGCCTTTGTGCTGTTATCCTAGATATCCTGCTAGAGTTTAAGCTATCATCACATGCACTGTCACATGTGGAAGGGTACCTAGAACCTTGCTGAGGAGAAACAATTGTAATGCCCACTTCTCAGGGCTAACGCCATTTCATCAATGTTCAGTTGAATCTTTTCCCTGAAATCTGGGCACTTTGGGCTTTCATGGCGACAAAATGGTATACTCCATGCCCCCAGAAAGCTATCGGTAGGACTGGTCCAAAATTTTCTGTCTAAACTGTATTTTGTTTTTTTTTAACTAAAGGTCTTTTTTTCTGAAAAGTGCGCTTTCTGTGGAAAAGTTTGACTTTTTGTTGAACAATTTCAGCCAAAACTCAAATAATTTTAATTTGGAAATGTTTCTGCCATGCTCCCTGGGAGTTGTATTTTGCATATCTCCTACCCCATTCTCCTGTATGGGCCAGATTCTCCCACTGGATTACATCTCCCATGATGCCTTGTGATCATAGACTCACATGAAGCACAGCAGCAGCACACCAAGATGGGAGACTATGTTGCATCATGGGGGATGTAGTCTGGCCAAGGAGCCTGGCTCATAGAGGAGAATGTGGGCATGAGGCACCTGAACTACAATTCCCATGAGACACTGCATTGGCATTTTTGAATCCAAACTTTTTGACGTTCAACCTCATTTTTCCATGGAAAATTTTGACAAAAATTAATTTTAAAAATACCATTTTCTGACCAGCTCTAGTTACCAGGTTATCGTCAATGTGGAGTATGGGGGTGACTGAAGGATTCTGGGGCTTCCAATGTCTTGCTTTGCTTACAGAGATACTCCAGCATGGGTAACCTTTGAGTCTTGGATTTCTTTTAGCTCCTACTAAACTGCTCACTCCTACCTTTGTTGTTCTTCCTGGAAATCTTAGAACAGAATAACCAGGGTGGATTTTGTTTGTCTTTATTACATGTCTAATTTTTCTTTAACCACTTCCCTTTCCCCAGAGCTATGTTCACACTCTATTTTGCTTCAGGATGTCCGAGGGGCCATATGCGTTAAAACAGAATAAGGGTCTGATCCTACTCCATTTGCAGCCAATAATAATTTTGCCATCTGCTTCAGTGGGAGCAGGACAAGGAGGTCCTCATTTTTCATATGTGATTTCTCCTTCTCCCTGAAAAAACAAACACCCTGTATTTGTATTTAATAATTTTGTTGGGCATTTTTAAAATAAAGCTGAGAAAGCAACAAAACAAAGTTTTATTTGACGGCTCAGGACCTAGTATTTGTGCCAGTGCTGCTGCCACCTCTCCCAGTGGCCCTTTCTAGCGCAGGCACCAATTGAGAGTCCCGGTTTTCACTGAGTGAGCCATGATGAGCTGAAGTGATTTGGTGTAAATTATGTGAGAAAAGCGCACTGCAATTTTTGTGTATAACAGACATGAAAATCAGCCTCAAGGGGCTTATAAAATTTCAGAATAAGGCCTTAAAATCATGTTAAATGTGGCAGTAGTTAGGATTAATACAGACGCCATTTTTTATTACTTGCTTTATTAGCATGTAAGAGTTTGATTTATGCTTGAAGGTGCAGTTTGATTTGTCAAAAAAAGTACAGCAGGCACTTAAAAAATAACACATGCATAAGGAATCAAAAGGCCTTCACCAGGGCCGGTGCTACCATTTAGGCAAACTAGGCGGTTGCCTAGGGCGCCAAGATTTGGGGGCGCCAAAAAGCGGTGCCCCCAATTTTTTTTACATCATTCCTATGCCCCCTCCCCGAGCGCGCGGTCGCCGCTCCACTTCTCCTCCCCTCCCACGCTCGCGGCGCCAAACAGCTGATTGGCGCTGCAAACCTGGGAGGGGAGGAGAAGTGGAGCGGCGACCGCGCGCTCGGGGAGGGGGCATAGGAATGATGTAAAAAAAATTGGGGGCACCGCTTTTTGGCGCCCCCAAATCTTGGCGCCCTAGGCAACCGCCTAGTTTGCCTAAATGGNGGGAGGGTTGGGGGGAGTTGCTGCAGGGCTCCCCACCCAGCTCACCTCTGCTACGCCCCCTCCCTGAGCGCGCCATCACTGCTCCACTTCTCTTGCCTCCTAGGCTTGTGGGCGCCAATCAGCTGTTTGGCACTGCAAGCCTGGTTGGGGAGGAGAATTAGAGCGGGGGCGGCGTGCTCGGGGAGGAGGCGGAGCAGAGGTGAGCTGGGGTGGAGAGCTGCCGCATGGCTCCCTGGGGGTGGGGGGGCGCCTCAGGGCGGGGGGGGGAAGCTGCCACGGGGGTGCGCCTCAGGGCGGGGGGGGCGGGGAGCTGTCGCAGGGCTGGGTGGGGGGGCCTCAAGGTGGAAGTTTCGCCTAGGGCGCGAAACTTCCTTGCACCAGCCCTGGCCTTCACAGTGTGGCTTTGGAGAAGTTGGTTGACCACTCTGTGTTAAAGTTTCCTGTCACTAAAAATGCGGATAATCTAGCTGAAAGGAGTGCTATGAGGATTTATTCTTAATGTTTCTAAAGAACATTTATTTATTCTTAATGTTTCTAAATCCAGCCCTGGTAAAAGCATCTGGAACTCTATGGAAATCCCGGGTGTGGTACCCCCTTATGCCAAGGTTCAATTTGTCTTGTATGTTGTTAATTTTCATATCCCTATCCTGGCTCCCTCAACCCCAAATGGGTATAGCCGATGGCAGAATTTAACCCACTCAGATGACATTGTGTAGCTCCTCCAACTCAAGCCATAAGAGAGGGTTTTAAGGGATTAGGTTGAGTGTAGGAGCCAGGGAGCATGGTCCATGTGTTTTGCACACTCTCCT
Organism: Trachemys scripta elegans; assembly: GCF_013100865.1. Lineage (NCBI taxonomy): Eukaryota > Metazoa > Chordata > Testudines > Emydidae > Trachemys > Trachemys scripta. The sequence continues at coordinate 75,973,147 of NC_048306.1, read as the reverse complement.
TGATCTATCCATGCAGCCTTGCACATCCTGGCATGAGTGATATGTGTGTGTAGCTGTTGAGCATTCCCAAACTGGCCAGAATGTGATGATTAATTGTACTTTTGTAGAATGATTTTGCACATATTTGGGGAGCAACACTGAAAAGGGTATTTTGATTTGCAGCATACACAGAAGGCCATAGTGCTGTACAGAAGAACACTTTAAAATTTTAAAACCTCAATGTGAAACTAATAATCAGGATATAATTTTTTTTAATTTTCTGATTAAAAAAGCACTATCATGCCAATCCTTTCCCACCCCTCTCATTAATGCTAGAGGAAAATTTATATGATACAGTGGATGAGCATTACTCTAAGGAACTAATGCTAAATAAACATCCTGAAGGTAATAGGAGTGACTTTGGAATAATATAGGAAAATGAACAGTGGTAGAAGGAAGTTTAGGGAAGGAAGGATACATTTAATTTAAAAAAATTAACATGCAGGGGATTCATCAGAGCACTGGTGTGCCATGACATTTTTAGTCAGGCATGAAAATCTACAGTTGCCTGCAAAATGGCATCCTCCATGTGGCATGACTTTGCACGTACCATGTGTGCGAGGTCACGCTGTGTGGAGGACACTGTTTTGTTCTACAGAATGGCATCCTCTGTGTGCGTTTGAGGCCGAACGGAATTGTCCCCTGGGCACAGCCGTTCCTGGGGAATGTAATGCCTCGATAGACTCCAAATTTGTTCTTTAGTCTCAAGCAGTGAGTGAGCTCACTTCCTGGTAGGAGGAAGCAAATGGCTTATTCAGCTTTGGAGGAAGAGTTGTAACAGTGCCTAGTCCTAAAGATGGGGGAGTAAAAACTAGAAGCTCTATCCTGGTCTGGAGGGGGTAGGGGAGAAGAAGTGGATGGTATCATTGGAGGAGTAAGATGTGAAAAAGTCCTGAGTTTACGTTCCAGTGCTGTGCAGACTGATCGACATTGTACTCCTTTCTGGAGATGACCCTCAAAGGAAACAGTATGAAATCCAGAATATGTAACCTAAATGTCAGACTTTCCTCCATGACAATTGCAGGTTGTTCTGTTTCCAGTGTGTTCTTATTTTATTTTGAATTGTGGGGAAAATGTCCAAAAAAGTATTGTATTCCATTAAAAACCATATTAAAGAATGTTATTAAAGTTGCAAAATCAAGCACTCAGAAGCTAGGAAATGTCAGTGTTATGATTGTCCATATAACTTTAATCCTACTCCCTTGGCATGTGCATTATGATACATTTTTAATTTAATGAGCACATACTATTTTTTTCCACAAGGCTCACCCCTGTGCTAAACATGATATGGTACCCGTGGGAACCATAAGTTTGAGTTTCTTCTTTTATATTGAAATTATCAATTGAAAATGGAACGCAAGGCTTTGTGGGGGTTGTGTTTTTTTATTTGTATTAAAAGGTGTGTAATTTGCTGTTTAGAAAGACTTTGGATGAGAGAGTGAGCCCAGCCCAGCTGTAATATAGGAGTAACAACATGTTGTTCCAGTTCATAGTGGTGATAGTTCTGACTTGTAAATGGCGGTACTGAAGGTTTTCTTATTGTACAAGAACATAAGAATAGTCATATTGGATCAGATCAATGGTGAACTTATCTAATTTTTTTTTTTAACCCTGTATCCCGAGATGCCATGCAAGGATGTGACTGCACACATCTATTCACTGTGGGCTTGATGGTCATTTAAACTAAGGCCCTTTTACCTTTACTCTGCTCTGGCAGTGTAAAGGGCCGTGAATATGAATGGAAACATAACTTATAGAGAACTGTAAAGCAGCGTTAGTGTATCTGGCCCTGTATCTATTTTATGTGGATTTTCTGGGCCAAGGTATGCATCCAAACCAGGGAAACTGTGAAATAATAGCAGGGTTGATGGTGCCTCTGATTGCATTATTATAGCCCTGCAGAAGCATGTGATTATTTCAGTTTGTGATCAGTCTTGTATTTTAGTATTTTTTTCTTAACCAGTTGAATCTCGCGTTGCATGCATGTTTATTTCAATGTGCAATCACTTTTTTTTTTTTTCATTTTAAAATTACCCAAACAAAGAAATTTCAGTGCAAATACTATGTTAATGCTTGAGAATTTAAATGCAGAAAAACCAGGGTATTTAAAATTATGGTTTCCAGGCAACAGAAACGGAGCCACAGGATTTTTCTATCACATGCCTCCTTAATGGCATATACAATAATAAAAACATATTCCTTTTGTGCAAAGGCATCAAGATACAGGACTTGCAGAGAAAATGACTTTGAATTGTTTTTCCTTTCGCATTCAAATTCTCAATCTAGAAGTTGCATGAAACACAGTTGGGTGACTTGGTTTGTTTGTAGTGAATATTTTGTGTAGTTTGCCGTTTGGAAATCAGTGTCTGCAAAGGCCAGCAGATCATCCTTGCAATACCGTAACAGCAGTGTGACAGGGTTTATAAACCTCACACTAAGGCAGAGACAGGGGAAGGGCTAGAGTAGTGGGCCAGAAAGGCCCCACTCCTCAGGCATTGCCTCAGCAATAGGAGCGGAAACTTCTACCCAGGCCATCTGGCTGTTGTTGGGATTTTTCTCTGAGACCTTTCCACTCAGTTCCCAAGAAATTAGCTTGAATTTGGACTTGTTACAGTGTTGTTGTTGTTTTTTTTAATTGTCGTACAGGAACACTGTGTTGAGGTGATCCAGCTCTAGCATAATGGGGTGGGTATAGGGACCTACCACTGCTCCAAAGCACCTAATAATAAATCCAATTATATACATATTCTAAAACAGACTAATGCATTCACATTACATTTTACATTGTACCACACTTCATAATTTCCATACTAATTTTTGTAACCAACCCCGGTACAAATCTTCAACTGTCCACAAGCTGCAAAGTATGCTAGTAAGCAAACCTCAGCTACAAGGTTATCACACATTACTCCTCTTACTATTTCCTTATCTGTTGACTACCTGTTATTTAGGAGGCCACTTGTGAATTCATGCTTTGTCCATTGTTAACCCTCTGTTTCCTTACTTCTGTTTTCTCTCCTTGTTCATGTAAGGCTTACAGCTGTAAGATTCCTCTGCCATCCTAGACACTCCCCAAGAGGAAGGGAGAACTGTTGGGAAGGGCTCGAGAAGGCTGCAGGCATTGGCCCTAGACTGTGTCGATTTGAAAGTAAAGACCCTAAGGCCACTGTGACTCTGCCCTAAACTAAAATGCAATGGTGGAAGGAAGTAGTGTAGGGGAAGGTGAGCAAGTGGGTTGGCTGAATTTAGGCCAGTGCATGCTGTTCCACTTTCAGGGCCCTGGGCCAGAATCGTGTGGAGAGGTCCCCCTAATCACCCTGGAACTATGCCGCTGGCCCCAAGGAGGGCAGGGCTAGAGGTTATCATCGAAGAGGCCAGTTCAGCCAAGACCTCATCAAGAGGGCAGAGACACCTTGAACTAACACAAAGGCTGGAACTGGAGGCCCAGACCAATAGGCCTGCTGGCTGACCAAACTATCCTGCAACAAACTGATAGAAAGAGTTGACTTGGAGGTCTGGATCACTAGGCCTGTTGACTGAACAAACCACCCTACTACAAGCAGTAACAACATGACTTGCAAGCAGTGACTTGCCTGCCTGGTGCGAAGGTTGCGGATCTCTCGAGGCATCTAGATAGCCTTATGTGTAGCGCTGGGGTGGAACTGGTGGTCGTGGTACATGTAGGTACCAATGACATAGGGAAGAGTAGGAAAGACATCCTGGAGGCCAAATTTAGGCTGCTAGGAAAGAGACTGAAATCCAGGACCTCTATGGTAGAATTCTCAGAAATGCTTCCAGTTCCATGCACAGAGCCAGATAGGCCGGCAGAGCTTCAGAGTCTCAATGCGTGGATGAGACGATGATGTAGAGAGGAGGGGTTTAGATTTATTAGGAACTGGGGAAACTTTTGGGATGGGGGAGCTTATATAGCAGGGGTCGGCAACATTTGGTACGCGGCTTGCCAGGGTAAGCACCCTGGCGGGCCGGGCCAGTTTATTTACCCGCTGACACGTCAGGTTTGGCCGATCGCGGCCCCCACTGGCCGCGGTTCACCGTCCCGGGCCAATGGGGGAGGCGGGAAGCCGCGGCCAGCACATCGCTCGCCCGCACCGCTTCCCACCACCCCCATTGGCCCGGGACGGCGAACCGCGGCCAATGGGGGCTGCGATCAGCCGATCCTGCCGGCAGGGGTCGGCAACATTTGGTACGCGGCCCGCCAGGGTGCTTATCCTGGCGAGCCGTGTGCCAAACGTTGCCGACCCCTGCTATATAGGAAGGATGGGCTCCACCTAAACCAAAGTGGATCCATATTGCTGGCACTTAACATTAAAAAGGTTGCAGAGCAGTTTTTAAACTAAGAGATGGGCCAGATCAGACAAGAAACATTCACATAAAAAAGAATCTGACACATCAGAAAAGGGCAGACAAATAAACAGTGACAAGTTTTTAAAGTGCTGGTACATAAATGCTAGAAATCTAAATAATAAGATGGGTGAACTAGGGCAGTGGTTCTCAAAGCCAGCCTGCCACTTATTCAGGGAAAGCCCCTGGCGGGCTGGGCTGGTTTGTTTACCTGCCGCGTCCGCAGGTCCGGCTGATCGCGGCTCCCACTGGGGTAGGCTGGGATAGGTGCGACTGCGCGGTGCTGCCGACTGGGAGAGCAGCCTGAGGCAGAAACCTCCAGCTGGCATGATATTCCAGGCAGGACTGAATCTCCATTATACAAAACTTAAAGAAGAGAATGACCTGAAGTCATTCCCATTTTTGTCCAGGCGCCCCCGACCGACCTCACCGAGGCCAGCCAGGAGCACCCATGGGATGACGATGACGGCTATCAGTCATACTGCACCGTCTGTTGTCCACAAAGCAAGGCAAGGCGATGCTGCTGTGTAGCACTGCAGTACTGCGACTGTCAGCAGCACCCAGGAGACATACGGTGACAGTGAAAAAAGGCGAGAAATGATTTTTTGCCATTGCTTTCACTGAAGGAGGGAGGGGGGAGGCTGACGACATGTACCCAGAACCACCTGTGACAATGTTTTTGACCCATCAGGCATTGGGAGCTCAACCCAGAATTCAAATGGTTGGCGGAGACTGCGGGAACTGTGGGATAGCTACAGTCGTCAGTCGCCCTTCCCGCACTGAGAGCAACGGCTGAGAATCATTTTGCGCCTTTTTTCTGTGCAGACACCATAGCACGGCAAGCATGGAGCCCGCTCAGATCGCCGCGGCAGTTATGAGCACTGTAAACAGCACGTGCATTATCCTGCAGTGTATGCAGCACCAGGACCTGCAAAGGCAGGCGAGGCAGCAACGGCAGGGCGGTCACAAGAGTGATGAGGACATGGACACAGACTTCTCTAAAAGCACGGGCCACGGCAATTTGTCCATCCTGGTGACAATGGAACAGGCTCATGCCATGGAATGCCAATTCTGGCCTGGGAAACAAGCACAGACTGGTGGGACCGCATAGTGTTGCAGGTCTGGGATGATTCACAGTGGCTGCGAAACTTTCGCATGCATAAGGGCACTTTCCTGGAACTTTGTGACTTGCTTTCTCCTGCCCTGAAGTGGCAGAATACCAAGATGAGAGCAGCCCTCACAGTTCACAAGTGAGTGGCAATAGCTCTCTGGAAGCTTGCAACGCCAGACAGCTACCGGTCAGTCGGGAATCAATATGGAGTGGGCAAATCTACTGTGGGGGCTGCTGTGATCCAAGTAGCCAAAGCGATCTTTGACCTGCTGCTATCAAGGGTAGTGACTCTGGGAAATGTGCAGGTCATAGTGGATGGCTTTGCTGCAATGGGATTCCCTAACTGCGGTGGGGCGTAGACGGAACGCATATCCCTATCTTGGGACCAGAGCACCAAGGCAGCGAGTACATAAACCGAAAGGGGTACTTTTCAATGGTGCTGCAAGCACTGGTGGATCACAAGGGACGTTTCACCAACATCAATGTGGGATGGCCGGGAAAGGTACATGATGCTCGCATCTTTAGGAACTCTGGTCTGTGTCAATGGTTGGACCAAGGGACTTACTTTCCAGACCAGAAAATAACCATTGCAGATGTTGAAATACCTATAATTATCCTTGGGACCCAGCCTACCCCTTAATGCCATGGCTCATGAAGCCATACACAGGCACCCTGAACAGTAGTCAGGAGCTGTTCAACTATAGGCTGAGCAAGTGCAGAATGGTGGTATAATGTGCCTTTGGACGTTTAAAAGATCGCTGGTGCAGTTTACTGACTCGGTTAGACCTCAGCGAAACCAATATTCCCATCATTATTACTACTTGCTGTGTGCTCCACAGTATCTGTGAGAGTAAGGGGGAGACATTTATGGCGGGGTGGGAGGTTGAGGCAAATCGCCTGGCTGCTGATTACGCGCAGCCAGACACCAGGGCGATTAGAAGAGCACAGCACTGTGCGTGCACATCAGAGAAGCTTTGAAAACCAGTTTCATGACTGGCCAGGGGGCTACGATGTGAAAGTTCTGTTTGTTTCTCTTTGATAAAAACCCGCCCCCTTGGTTCACTCTACTTCCCTGTAAGCCAACCGTCCTCCCCTCCCCCCTTTGATCACCGCTTGCAGAGGCAATAAAGTCATTGTTGTTTAAAATTCATGCATTATTTATTACTTTGTCACACAAATGGGGGGATAACTGCCAAGGTAGCCTGGGAGGGGTGGTGGAGGAGGGAAGCAACGGGTGGGGTGGTGGTGGAGGAGGAGAGAAGGGAAGGACAATGCCACAATACACTTCAAAACTTATTGAATGCCAGCTTTCTGTTGCTTGGGCAGTCCTCTGGGGTGGAGTGGCTGGAGGCCCCCCCACCGCGTTCTTGGGTGTCTGGGTGAGGAGGCTATGGAACTTGGGGAGGAGGGCGGTTGGTCACACAGGGGCTTCAGTGGCAGTCTGTGTTACTCCTGCTGCCTGTCCTGCTCAACAATATGCCAGAGAATATGAGTTTGATCCTTGAGTAGCCTGAGCATTGCTTCATGCCTCCTTTCATCACGCTGACGCCACATCTCTCGCTGGTCCCTCCTGTCCTCTCACGTGTCCTTCCTGTCCTCATGTTCATTTTGTGCTTTCCTGCACTCTGACATTGTCTGCCTCCATGCATTCTGCTGAGCTCTTTCAGTGTGGGAGGACTGCATGAGCTCAGAGAACATGTCATCGCGAGTGCGTTTTTTTCGCCTTCTAATCTTCGCTAGCCTCTGGAATGGAGATGATACAGCAAGCGTTGAAACATTTGCAGCTGCGAGAGGGAAAAAAAAGGGAGAGTAGTATTTCACAGTGAACCAAGCTGTTAACATTACATAGCACGTGTGCTTTCTTTACAAGGTCGCATTTTGACTCTTATATTGAGGGCCTGACGGTTGGAATTCCATGTTGGAATGGGTTCAAACAGCAGCGCCCTCGTGTCCCATACCAAGCACCCGTTGGGTTGGCCATTTAAATTGGGTTGGCCATTTAGAAGGAAGGGCTGCGGTTTTCAGGTTAACATGCAGCACAAACCCAACTAAAGCCCTCCACCTCACCCTGGGATGATCGCTTCACCCCTCCCCCCCACCACATGGCGCACAGCGGGGATGATTTCTGTTCAGCCACAGGCAAACAGCCCAGCAGGAACGGCCACCTCTGAATGTCCCCTTAATAAAATTCCCCTATTTCAACCAGGTGACTATGAATGATATCACCCTCCTGAGGATAACACAGAGAGATGAAGAACGGATGTTGCTTGAATGCCAGCAAACACTGGGACCATATGCTGCCAGGCTTTGTTATGCAACGATTCCAGACTACGTGCTACTGGCCTGGCGTGGTAAAGTGTCCTTCCAGGGTGGATGGAATAAGGCTGCCCTCTCCAGAAACCTTTGGGAGTACATCCAGGAGAGCTTCATTGAGATGTCCCTGGAGGATTTCCCCTCCATCCCCATACACGTTAACAGACTTTTCCAGTAGCTGTACTGGTCGCGAATGCATCCCAAATCTTCAGGGCAAATTAATCATTAAACACGCTTGCTTTTAAACCATGTTTACAAAGGTACACTCACCATAAGTGTCTTCACTGCCTTCAAGGTCCGTGAGCCCGCCTTGGGTGAGTTGCGAGGGTACTGGGTCCAGGGTGATAAACAGTTCCTGGCTGTCAGGGAAAACATTTTCTCCGCTTCCTTGCTGTGCGCTAACTTCAACGTCCTCCTCCTCCTCCTCATCCCCTAAATCCGCATCCCTGTTGCATGAGAGTCCATTGACAGAGTCAAAGCACAGGGGCATGGTAGTTGTAGGGGCACCCCCTAGAATGGCATGCAGCTCATCATAGAAGTGTATGTCTGGGGCTCTGCCCCGGAGTGGCCGTTTGCCTCTCTGTTCTTTTAGTAGGCTTGCCTCAGCTCCTTAAGTTTCACGCAGCACTGCTGTGGGTCCCTGTTATAACCTCTGTCCTTCATGCCCTTTGAGATTTTTTCAAATATTCCGGCATTTCGTCTTTTGGAATGGAGTTCGGATAGCACGGATTCATCTCCCCATACAGCGATCAGATCCAGTACCTCCCGTTCTATCCATGCAAGAGCTCTTTTCTGGGACTGCATGGTCATCTCTGCTGATGAGCTCTGCATGGTCACCTGTGCTGATCAGCTCATGATGCTGAGCAAACAGGAAATGAAATTCAAAAGTTTGCGGGGCTTTTCCTGTCTACCTGGCCAGTGCATTGGAGTTGAGATTGCTGTCCAGAGCGGTCACAATGGAGCACTCTGGGATAGCTCCTGGAAGCCAATACCGTCGAATTGCATCCGCAGTACCTCAAATTCGACCCAGCAAGGTCGATTTCAGCGCTAATCCCTCATCAGGTACGAGTACTGAAATCGATTTTAAGAGCCCTTTAAGTCGACAAAAATGGCTTCGTCGTGTGGATGGGTGCAGGGTTAAATCGATCTAACGCTGCTAAATTCGACCTAAACTCGCAGTGTAGACCAGGGCTAAGAGCAGCACAATAAAAACTGGAGACCTTGAATGATAACAAAAATAACTAAGTTGATAAAAACCGGACTGGTGGAAACCCCGTGTAGGACATATTGTGTTTCTAATGTTACAGATCATTTCTTTTGCCTTTCTTTTGAAACATGTTTTTCCAGTTGGTTTCAAGTTGATCCAGCTGTTTCAAATACAGTATATTGAGAGCATATTAATATGACAGATAATTAGCAGCTGTTGCTGGAAAACTAAAAAAGCAAGAGATGGATGCTGCCTCTAAGAATGAACTTGTCCTATAGAACCGAACTTCTTCTTGAATATTTTGCTCTTCTTTTGAGGTTTTTTGTGATGAAAGCTGGATTGATGACACTGAGGGGATACATCCTTTCTTGGTTTAGTTCTAGTAGATGTATTTTAAGAAACACATCCAGGTGTGGACACCTTGTTCACTCTTCAAGCAACTGAATAGAAAGGAGTGTTATATATATATAACATATATTATATATATATATTGCATATATTTACGCTGTTAAAGATGATGCCATTGTCAAATGTTAACTACACCTCTAGATTTATTTTATTCATATCAATTACTGATAATAAAGTGTATATATTTAGTGTATAAAACAATATCATGTATGGCAATTTAAAATATTATGTGGATTTGTGGTGGAATGTCTGGACTCCAGTAATAATCTAATAACCCATGTGACTGTTTCTCATCTCATCTCAATGTTCTTTGAATTCAAGCTTTGTCTTAAATACTGCATTTGCAATTTAAGCACTGTATCATTCATGCTGCCATTGCTGTTTGCAACTTAAAGTTACACTAGAATGATTCTGTATTCTTTGACTGAAGGAAATATCATCTTCCTTTCTTTCTAATAATGCTTTTTATTGTTTTTGAAAATACTTCATACTAGACCTTAAAAGGGAAGAAAAACAGCATAATTTTTAAAACTGGCAATAAGAAAGTTACATTCTTATTTTGCATTTAAACCTATACGGACTACATCTTGCTTTAAGTTTATTACCATTCTGACCCTCCAAGTCTCATACTATTCAGGCTGATTCTGGCTGCTATAGTACAGTGTGTCTCAATAACAGAAAATAGATGTAAGTGTACTTTGACCTACTTCCCTCTTTTTATCTCAAAGTTTAAAAAGTACTCATAGCTTTTCAGGGGAGTTCAGAAAAAATAGGTCAATAGAAGAACAATCATAAAAGTAAGATTTTCCCATTGAAGGTACCTTTTTTTGTAATTGAGTGTAAGGAGATAAGATCATTACAGATCTTGATTTTGGTTTTCTGCAGTACAATTCTGCAAGGGCTTTTGATTTATACTGTTTACCTTATATAATTAAATCTGCCTTGAACAATTACAATCAAGCAGGAAGATAAGAGATTGGAAGAACATGAACAGTCTATATAAATGTGTACTGTAAATGTTTCTATGTATATGTCTATATAAATAATCTGAGAAATTACATAAACATGTTTTAAAAAACTCTGTTAAAAATAAATCTACATCAGAGGTTCTTATTCAGAATGTAGACCACAGGGTTGGAGAGAGACTGTCTTGTGTACCACCTCCCCTCCCATTCACAAACTGTGCTGATCTCAGCTGCTTTCATTCATAATCACATAACATCCTTGCAGCAACTGGCTTACATGGAAAGGAGTTTAATGTACTTTTGAGCTTGTTTTACTCTGCTATAATGTGGAAACAAGGAGGAACCAGCACCATGCAGATGATACAAAATTACTAAAGATAGTTAATACCCAAGCAGACTGTGAAGAGCTACAAAAGGATTTCTCAAAACTGGGTGATTGGGCAACAAAATGGCAGATGAAATTTAATGTTTATAACTGCAAAGTAATGCACATTGGAAAGCATAATCCCAGCTATACATATAAAATGATGGGGTCTAAATTAGCTGTTACCACTCAAGAAAGAGTTCTGGGCGTCATTGTGGATAGTTCTCTGAAAACATCCAGTCAATGTGCAACGGCAGTCGAAAAAGCAAACAGAATGCTGGGAATAATTAAGAAAGGGATAGATAATAGGACAGAACATATCATATTGCCTCTATATAAATCCATGGTATGCCCACATCTTGAATACTGTGGGCAGATGTGGTTGCCCCATCTCAAAAAAGATCTATTGGAATTGAAAAGGTTCATAAAAGGGCAACACCAATGATTAGGGGTCTGGAACGGCTTCCGTATGAGGAGAGATTAGTAAGACTAGGACTTTTCAGCTCGGAAAAGAGACAGCTAAGGGGAGATATGATTGAGGTCTATAAAATCACGATTGGTATAGAGAAAGTAGATAGGAAGTGTTGTTTACTACTTCTCATAACACAAGAACTAGGGGTCACCAAATGAAATTAATAGGCATCAGGTTTAAAACAAACAAAAGGAAGTATTTCTTCACACAACACACAGTCAACCTGTGGAATTCCTTGTCAGAGGATGTTGTGAAGGGCAAGACCATAACAGAGTTAAAAAAAACTAGATAAGTTCATGGAGGATAGGTCCGTCAGTGGCTATTAGCCAGGATGGGCAGAAATGGTATCCCTAGCCTCTGTTTGCCAGAAGCTGGGAATGAGTGATGGGATGGATCACTTGATGATTACCTGTTCTGTTCATTCCCTGTGGAGCACCTGGCACTGGCCGCTGGCAGAAGACAGGATACTGGGCTAGATGTACCCTTGGTCTGACCCAGTAGGGCCGTTCTTATGTTCATATGTTCAACTATCCAGTAGACTTTATTATCTTCATGACTCCATAATTTCATTTTTACTAACTTTAGAAACTGTTTGGACAGTCTCATGGAATATGCAAACTGCATGAGCTATTAATTTCAGGGCTTCAGGCTTACAAACTCTGCACTCATGCTAGGAACCTTCAGGAGCCATTCTTCTCAGACTCATGGTTCATTTTATGTTCAGCATTGGCAAGCAGGCAGGTTTTGTAATCTCCAGGGGTCTTTCATTCTGGAGTTCACAAAGAACTGGAGAATTCTATAATTGTTGCAATTGTTGTATGCACGCACCATAATCTCTGCACCACAAAGAGTTACCATACAGTCCCTGAAATCTAATCAACAGATAGTGATCAAACCAGCAGACAAAGGGGACACCAATGTAGTCCTCAACTGTGATGACTACGATAATGAGGCCAACTGACAATTCTCTGACACCACTTACTATAAAGAACTCAGAGACGACACCACACCATAATTTACCCAGGAACTTAAGGATATCATCAAATCCTTCCCCAAACAACTCAAAGAGAAACTCCTCAAACTCATGCCCCAGAAACTCACCGCAGGGACCTTGTACACAGGGGTGCTGGAACAATATTTATAGTGGGGGTGCTGAGAATCATTGAACCAAACTGTAAACCTTGTATATAATGGAAACCACTTCAAGCCAGGGGGTGTGGCAGCACCCCCAGCACCTTTAGTTCCAGCACCTATGCTTCTACATGCTTCCCAAGATACACAGACAAGAGAACCCAGACAGACCCATCATATCTGGCCATGGCACTCTTACTGAAGGATTATTAGGACTCCTAGCAACCATCCTCAAACCACTGACCACATAAAGGACTCCAGGACACAATTGACTTCCTTCACAAATTCACAACATTAATAACCTCCCTCAGAACACCATCCTTGCCACCATGGATGTCACTTCCCTATACACCACCATCCCTCACAATAACGGCAGAGCTGCCTGCCTCAAATATTTACAAGACCATGGACAACCCTCATATAGCTACCTCCGACAATCACTACGCTCTCAAATAAACTGACACAGCAAAATGATAAAAGACAAAAACACCCTATCACCTATGGGTGAACACTTTTCACAAAGCAATCGCTTGATAGCTGATCTATCAGTCCTCATCCTCAAAGGAAACCTGCACAACAATTTCAAAAAACAAGCCTGGGAACTTAAATCCATAACTCCGCTAGATGCTAAAAATCATGGATTGAATAGAGACACTGGATTTGTGGCTTATTACAACAATATGTAACCCACTATCCCCCTCTTTTTGTCCTATGACTGCAGAGGTGTTAATGGGCCACTCTACTTTGAATGGTCCCTTTAGAGCAATGTTTCTCAAATGCCACCACCAGGGGGTTTCCCTGTGGCCACGACAGCCTCCTGGGCAGTGATGGGGGGGTAAGCATTAGTCCCTCCCCCTCCTTCCCTGTTGCTCCTGGATGCACTGCCCTGCACTGCCTCTGGAGATAGGTGAGGCAAAATGCTGAAGGAGCAAGGTGAGTTCTCTACCAGAGGGGGCGGGGTGGGGCTCGGGCTTCAGCCCTGAGGTGGTTGGGCAACAGGGACTCAGGGAGCCTAGTTGCGGACCAAGGCTCCAGCCATGGGGCTTTGGACACCAACACCCAGATCTGGCCCTGGGGTTTCAGGTGCTGACCCCCTGCTTTGGCCACGTGGCCCTGGCCTTCAGCCACGGGGTTTCAGGCTCCAACCCCTGGCCGCGCAGTGGTGGGCTCCAATCCCTTGCTCTGGCTGTGTGGTGCCAAACGCAGGCCCTGGGATCCAATCAGCAGCAGTGGACACCGACCCCGGGCTCCAGTGGGTGCTGGCCCAGGGCACTGACCTCCAGCCCCAGATGCCGACCCTCAGCCCTGACCACATGGCTGCAGTGGGGCCCCCCCATCCATCACTCCTGTTCTCTGCTCCCTTCCCCAGCCCCACTTCTATCCTCCCTGGCCCCCGTTGCCTCATATCCCACCCTTCCATCCAGCTCTTAATTTGCCAGGACTTGCTGTGAAAAGTGATATTAACAAAGATACAAATATCACTTATAGGCATCACAGAAACCTGGTGGACTGAGAGCAATAAATGGGACACAATCATTCTGGGGTACAAAATATATCGGAAGGACAGAACAGGTTGTGCGGGGGGGGGGGAGAGGAGAGTGGCACTATATGTGAAAGAAAATGTAGAATCAAATGAAATAAAAATCTTAAGTGAATCCACATGTTCCATAGAATCTCTATGGATAGAAATTTCATGCTCTAATAAGAATATAACATTAGGGATCTATTATAGACCACGTGACCAGGACAGTGATAGTGATGATGAAATGCTAAGGGAAATTAGAGAGGCTATCAAAATTAAGAAGCCAATAATAGTGGGGGATTTCAATTATCCCCATATTGACTGGGAACATTTCACTTCAGGATGAAATGCAGAGATAAAATTTCTCGATACTTTAAATGACTGCTTCATGGAGCAGCTGGTACGGGAACCCACAAGGGGAGAGGCAACTCTAGATTTAGTCCTGAGTGGAGCGCAGGAGCTGGTCCAAGAAGTAACTATAACAGGACCGCTTGGAAATAGTGACCATAATACAATTGCATTCAACAGCCCTGTGGTGGGAAGAACATCTCAACAGCCCAACACTGTTGCATTTAATTTTAAAAGGGGGAACTATGCAAAAATGAGGGGGTTAGTTAAACAGAAGTTAAAAGATACAGTGACTAAAGTGAAATCCCTGCAAGCTGCATGGGCGCTTTTTAAAGACACCATAATAGAGGCCCAACTTCAATGTATACCCCAAATTAAGAAACACAGTAAAAGAACTAAAAAAGAGCCACCGTGGCTTAACAACCATGTAAAAGAAGCAGTGAGAGATAAAAAGACTTCCTTTAAAAATTGGAAGTCAAATCCTAGTGAGGCAAATAGAAAGGAGCATAAACGGTGCCAAATGAAGTGCAAGAATGTAATAAGAAAAGCCAAAGAGGAGTTTGAAGAACGGCTAGCCAAAAACTCCAAAGGTAATAACAAAATGTTTTTTAAGTATATCAGAAGCAGGAAGCTTGCTAAAACAACTAGTGGGGCCCCTTCATGATCAAGATATAAAAGGAGCGCTTAAAGATGATAAAGTCATTGCGGAGAAACTAAATGGATTCTTTGCTTCAGTCTTCACGGCTGAGGATGTTAGGGAGATTCCCAAACCTGAGCTGGCTTTTGTAGGTGACAAATCTGAGGAACTGTCACAGATTGAAGTGTCACTAGAGGAGGTTTTAGAATTAATTGATAAACTTAACATTAACAATCACCGGGACCAGATGGCATTCACCCAAGAGTTCTGAAAGAACTCAAATGTGAAGTTGCGGAACTATTAACTAAGATTTGTAACCTGTTCTTTAAATCGGCTTCTGTACCCAATGACTGGAAGTTAGCTAATGTAACGCCAATATTTAAAAAGGGTTCTAGAGGTGATCCCAGCAATTACAGACCGGTAAGTCTAACGTTGGTACCGGGCAAATTAGTTGAAACAATAGTTAAGAATAAAATTGTCCGACACATAGAAAAACATAAACTGTTGAGCAATAGTCAACATAGTTTCTGTAAAGGGAAATCTTGTCTTACTAATCTATTAGAATTCTTTGAAGGGGTCAACAAACATGTGGACAAGGGGGATCCAGTGGACATAGTGTACTTAGATTTCCAGAAAGCCTTTGACAAGGTCCCTCACCAAAGGCTCTTACATAAATTAAGTTGTCATGGGATAAGAGCGAAGATCCTTTCATGGACTGAGAACTGGTTAAAAGACAGGGAACAAAGGGTAGGAATTAATGGTAAATTCTCAAAATGGAGAGGGGTATCTAGTGGTGTTCCCCAAGGGTCAGTCCTCGGACCAATCCTATTCAACTTATTGATAAATGATTTGGAGAAAGGGGTAAACAGTGAGGTGGCAAAGTTTGCAGATGACACTAAACTGCTCAAGATAGTTAAGACCAAAGCAGACTGTGATGAACCTCAAAAAGATCTCACAAAACTAAGTGACTGGGCAACAAAATGGCAAATGAAATTTAATGTGTATAAATGTAAAGTAATGCACATTGGAAAAAATAAGCCCAACTATACATACAATATGATGGGGGCTAATTTAGCAAAAACAAGTCAGGAAAAAGATCTTGGAGTCATCGTGGATTGTTCTCTGAAGATGTCCATGCAGTGTGCAGAGGCAGTCAAAAAAGCAAACAGGATGTTAGGGATCATTAAAAAGGGGATAGAGAATAAGACTGAGAATATATTATTGCCCTTATATAAATTGATGGTACGCCCACATCTCGAATACTGTGTACAGATGTAGTCTCCTCATCTAAAAAAAGATATACTGGCACTAGAAAAGGTTCAGAAAAGGGCAACTAAAATGATTAGGGGTTTGGAATGGGTCCCATATGAGGAGAGATTAAAGAGGCTAGGACTCTTCAGCTTGGAAAAGAGGAGACTAAGAGGGGATATGATAGAGGTATGTAAAATAATGAGTGATGTGGAGAAAGTGAATAAGGAAAAGTTATTTTCTTATTCCCATAATACAAGAACTAGGGGTCACCAAATGAAATTAATAGGCAGCAGGTTTA
>NC_048306.1:74988252-75010752 GCF_013100865.1 Trachemys scripta elegans | reverse complement strand
GCTCCTACTTCGGATTCTCCCACCAGGGGATTTCTCATTTCACTATCCGGTGAAGAGGCAGAGGAGGGGGAACAGTGGGGAGCCGAGCTTCTCTCACACCTACGAGAGGGAGAGGAGAAGGGGATGCTCTTCCTCTTTTTTTAGGAGGAGGGGTGGAGAGCGACGTACGTTAAGCTACATTAAAAGTATATGATGGAGTGGTGAGATACCATGGAAAGGCCACATTATTCATGAATGATGTCGCTCCTCCAAAATTAGTTCCAGTCAAACTTATTTACCACATACTTGTGTGTTCTAGAGATGCCACAGATTGTACAGAAACTTACATAAGACATGTTTTTAGATTTTTTTTTAAATGCCACTAATTTTATTTTTCACATGCCTCCAGCTATTAAGTGTGCTGCTACCAGTACAAACCTATTGTATGGGGGCTCTAAAAGAAATAAATATTATAATCTATGAAATTAGGGCTGTCAAGCGATTAATTACAAAATTAATTGCGATTAATCGCACGATTAAAAAAAACGTGATTAATTGCATGATTAAAAATTAA
The DNA here is from genome assembly GCF_013100865.1 of Trachemys scripta elegans. Lineage (NCBI taxonomy): Eukaryota > Metazoa > Chordata > Testudines > Emydidae > Trachemys > Trachemys scripta. Next base: position 75,010,199 of record NC_048306.1, on the reverse strand, counting down.
TTGCACAATTAATCCCACTGTTAATAATAGCATACTATTTATTTAAATATTTTTGGATGTTTTCTACATTTTGAAATATATTGATTTCAATTACAATACAAAATACAAAGTGTACCGTGCTCACTTTATATTTATTTTTGATTACAAGTATTTTCCCTGTAAAAAACAAAAGAAATAGTATTTTTCAATTCACCTAATACAAGTACTGTAGTGCCATCTCTTTATCATGAAAGTTGAACTTACAAATGTAGAATGATGTACAAAAAAAATAACCGCATTCAAAAATAAAATGATGTAAAATTTTAGAGCCTGCAGGTCCACTCAGTCCTACTTCTTGTTCAGCCAATTGCTCAGACAAACACGTTTGTTTACATTTGCAGAATATAATGCTGCCCACTTGTTTACACCTGAAAGTGAGAAAAGGCTTTCTCCTGGCACTGTTGTAGCCAGCGTCACAAGATATTTATGTGCTGGGTGTGCTAAAGATTCATATGTCCCTTCATTTTTCAACCACCATTCCAGGGCACATGCGACCATGCTGATGATGGGTTCTGCTCGATAACAATCCAAAGCAGCGTGGACCGACTCATGTTCCTTTTCATCATCTGAGTCAGATGCCACCAGCAAAAGGTTGATTTTCTTTTTTGGTGGTTTGGGTTCTGTAGTTTCCGCATTGGAGTGCTTCTCTTTTAAGACTTCTGAAAGCATGCTCCCCACCTCATCCCTCTCAGATTTTGGAAGGCACTAAAGATTCTTAAACCTTGGGTTGAGTGCTGTAGCTATCTTTAGAAATCTCACACTGATACCTGCTTTGCGTTTTGTCAAATCTGCAGTGAAAGTGTTCTTAAAACGAACATGTGCTGGGTCATCATCCAAGACTGCTATAACATGAAATGTATGGCAGAATGCCGGTAAAACAGAGCAGGGGACAATTCTCCCTCAAGGGGTTAAGTAACAAATTTAATTAACACATTATTTTTTTAACGAGTGTCATCAGCATGGAAGCATGTCCTCTGGAATGGTGGCTGGAGCATGAAGGGACATACAGATGTTTAGCATATCTGGCATGTAAATACCTTGCATTGCCGGCTACAAAAGTGCCATGCGAACGCCTGTTCTCACTTTCTAGTGACATTGTAAACAAGACACGAGCAGCATTATCTCCTGTAAATGTAAACAAAGTTGTTTGAGCAATTGGCTGAACAAGAAGTAGGACTGAGTGGACTTATAGGCTCTAAAGTTTTACATTGTTTTGTTTTTGAGTGCAGTTATATAACAAAAATCTACATTTGTAAATTGCACTATCATGACAATGAGATTGCACTACAGTACTTGTAGGAGGTGAATTGAAAAATACTATTTCTTTTGTTTATCATTTTTACAGTGGAAATATTTATAATAAAAATAATACACACTTTGATTTCAGTTACAACACAGAATACAATATATATGAAAATGTAAAAAAAATCCAAAATATGTAATAAATTTCAATTGGTATTCTACTGTTGAACTCAGAAAAATGAATCGTGATTAAAAAAATTAATTGCAATTAATTGCAGTTTTAATTGCACTGTTAATCACGTGCGTTAACAGCGATTAATCGACAGCCCTATATAAAATATTATGAATATACTACCCAAAACAACTTTCTGTGCATAATGTCATGTAAAGGTCTGATATCTCAGGATATTACTAGTAAGTAAGCTAATACTAGTTTGAACAGGTACTTCATCCACTTGTACCAGGAAATACTAGAGCCATCAATATCTTACCTGGTGGTAACAAGATAAAATAACATTTTACTGTGACTACAGTGTGTGTATATTTAAAATGTTGTGCATGTGAACAGTATTTTATTTTTTAATGAACAGGAATGCTTTGATCTTGTTCTTTCTGTTATTGGATTCAATGGCAAAATTCCCATTGAGTTCAATGGGATCATGATTGTATACACCTGGAAAGCTTGCGGGATGTCAATTTGTATAGGCTAATTAAAGGGTACTGTGGTGCAAGACTTGGCAAAGAATAAACATTTACATGAACACTGTATTGACAGACTGTTCCATACTCTGAGCTCGAAAGCAAAAGGTGCCCTGCATCACTCTGCTTGCTATGCTGAACAACTGATTATAAAGATTTTAATAACTGAAAATGGGACTCAGTCCTGACATTCACAAACAACAGTTGTAATTTCATAAACATGCTGGCTTTTAAATTCTGATGGATTTGGTTCCCGTGGAAGAAAAGGTCAGTTTGAAAGTTATGTTAAATATATGTTCTGTGTAGTTTTATTTAATTCCATGTATCTATGTTTCTAGGCCTAGAAAAAAATATGAAAGCAAGATATTATTTTTGGCAGATTAAAACAAAGAATTAATTGGATGAATTTGGTGTTAACACCACCCAAACCTGGGACAAGTTCTGTCTGTTACCTGCCATGGAAACAACCAAAGACTTTTCTAGAGCAGGGCCTGCCAGTCATGCTGTGTATTGGTAATATGACCAAATGTAATGCAATTTCCACTTGTGTTTAGGATGAGGGAGCCAATTTCTGATTGCAGCATTTGTTTGATCATTTACATTGGACTTAAGCCTTACTTGAATGCTGGTAGCAAGAGGAGAAAGTGTTCACTGGCATGGCGCCGACTCTGTGGGGACTCTGGGGCTGGAGCACCCACAGGGAAAAAATGGTGGGTGCTGAGCACCCACCGGCAGCCCCTCTATCAGCTCCTCTCTTTTCCCCAGTGCCTCCCACCCACCAGCAGGCCCCGCTGATCAGCACCTCCCCCTCCTTCCCGTGTGCAGGTGGCTCTGGGGAGGAGGGGGGAGGAGCGGGAACAGGGCGGGGGTGGAGCAGGGGCAGAAAGAGGCAGGGCAGGGGTGGGGCCTTGGGAGAAGTGGTGGAGTAGGGGTGGGGCCAGGGGCAGAGCCAGGGGTCAAGCATTTCCCGGCACATTGGAAAGTGGGCTCCTGGAATCGGTCTTGGGACCTATCTTATTTAACTTTTTTATTAAAGTCCTTAACATAAAAAATGGGAGTGTGCTAATAAAATTTGCAGATGACACAAAGTTGGGGGATGTAGCCAATATGGAGGAGGACTGGAATAGCATACAAAAAGATCTGGACAATCTTGAAAACTGGAATAATAGAAATGGGATTAAATTTAAAAGAGTGAAGTTCAAGGTCATGCACTTAAGGACTAATAACAAGATTTTTTGCTATAAGCTGGGGACTTATCAATTGGAAGCAACAGAGGAGGAGAAATATCTGGGTGTATTGGTTGCTCACAGGATAACTATGAGCTGCCAATGTGATACAACTGTGAAAAAAGCTAATGTGATCCTAGGATGGATCAGGTGAGGTATTTCCTGTAGAGATAGGGAAGTGTTAGTAACATTATACAAGACACTGGTGAGACCTCATCTGGAATACTGTGTACAGTTCTGGTCTCCCATTTTTAAGAAAGATGAATTCAAACTGGAACAGGTGCAGAGAAGGACTTCTAGGATGATCAGAGGAATGGAAAACCTACTTTATGAGAGAAGACTCAAAGAGCTTGACTTGTTTAGCCTAATCAAAAGAAGGCTCAGGGGCAATTTGATTGCTTTCTATTTATACATCAGAGGGACAAATACCAGAGAGGAAGAGGAGTTATTTAAGTGAAGCACAAGTGTGAAAACAAGAACAAATGGATTTAAACTGTCTATTAACAAGTTTAGGCTTGAAATTAGATGAACGTTTCTAATCATCAGAGGAGTGAAGTTCTGGAACAGCCTTCCAAGGGGAGCAATGGGGGTAAAAAATCTAACTGGCTTCCAGACTGAGCTTTATAAGTTTATGGAGGGGATGGTATGATGAGACTGCCTACAATGGCATGTAGCTGATCTGCGAGTGCTAGTAGCAAATATCTCTGGTGATGGGAATATAGGTGGGGAGGGCTCTGAGTTACTACAGAGAATTCTTTCCCAGGTATCTGGCTGTTGGATCTTGCCAAAATGCTCAGATCTGGCTGTTGGATCTTGCCAAAATGGTCCAATTCACTGCTGTATTTGGGTTAGGAAGGAATTTTCCTCTGAGTAAGATTGGCAAAAATCTTGGGGTTTTTTGCCTTTCTCTGCAGCATGGGGCACAGGTCATTTGCAGGTTTAAACTAGTGTAAATGGTGGATTCTCTGTAACTTGAATTCTTTAGATCATTATTTGAGGACTTCAGTAATTCAGCCAGCGCTTAGGGGTCTATTACAGGAGTGGGTGGATGAGGTTCTGTGGCCTGCAATGTGCCAGAGGTCAGACTAGATGATCACGATGGTCCCTTCTGGCCCTAAAATCTATGAGTCTCTGAGTTTGCTCTGGTGGCTGCTCAAGGCCTATAGCCCTGGCAGCTGGAGAATAGTATTGTCCTGTCCTTCTCAATAAGTCAAAGGGTAAACTTGTTACTTAACTGGAATGGGAACTGTAGCTCCTAGTTTGGCTTCCTTCTCATGCCGTGGTTTACTGGAACCTACCCATGAAGGGGTCCTGCTGACATCAATCAGCCTCCATGAAAGGGAGGGAGACAGGGTGGAGTACCTGTGGTCACTCTGGCTGTGGTGCTCAGGATAGTTTGTAATCTGTCCTTTAAATCAGCTTCTGTACCCAATGACTGGAAGATAGCTAATGTAATGCCAATATTTAAGAAGGGCTCTAGAGGTGATCTCGGCAATTACAGACTGGTAAGTCTAACATCAGTACCAGGCAAATTAATTGAAACAATAGTAAAGAATAAAATTGTCAGAAACGTAGAAGAACATAAATTGTTGGGCAAAAGTCAACATGGTTTCTGTAAAGGGAAATCATGTCTTACTAATCTATTAGAGTTCTTTGAAGGGGTCAACAAACATGTGGACAAGGGGGATCCAGTGGACATAGTGCACTTAGATTTCCAGAAAGCCTTTGACAACGTCCCTCACCAAAAGCTCTTACATAAATTAAGTTGTCATTGGATAAGAGGGAAGATCCTTTCATGGATTGAGAACTGGTGAAAAGACAGGGAACAAAGGGTAGGAATAAATGGTAAATTTTCAGAATGGAGAGGGGTAACTATTGGTGTTCCCCAAGAGTCAGTCCTAGGACCAATCCTATTCAACTTATTCATAAGTGATCTGGAGAAAGGGTAAACAGTGAGGTGGCAAAGTTTGCAGACAATACTAAACTGCTCAAGATAGTTAAAAGCAAAGCAGACCGTGAAGAACTTCAAAAAGATCTCACAAAACTAAGTGATTGGGCAACAGAATGGCAAATGAAATGTAAAGTGGCTAAATGTAAATAATGCACATTGGAAAAAATAACCCCAACTATACATACAATATGATGGGGGCTAATTTAGCTACAACTAATCAGGAAAGAGATCTTGGAGTCATTGTGGATAGTTCTCTGAAGACGTCCACGCAGTGTGCAGTGGCAGTCAAAAAAGCAAACAGGATGTTAGGACTCATTAAAAAAGGGATGGAGAATATCTTATTTCCCTTATATAAATCCATGGTACGCCCAAATCTTGAATACTGCATACAGATATACTAGCATTAGAAAAAGTTCAGAGAAGGGCAACTAAAATGATTAGGGGTTTGGAACGGGTCCCATATGAGGTGAGATTAAAGAGGTTAGGACTTTTCAGCTTGGAAAAGAGGAGACTAAGGGGAGATACGATGGAGGTATATAAAATCATGAGTGGTGTGGAGAAAGTGAATATGGAAAAGTTATTTACTTGTTCCCATAATATAAGAACTAGGGGCCACCAAATGAAATTAATGGGTAGCAGGTTTAAAACAAAGAAAAGGAAGTTCTTCACATAGCACACAGTCAACCTGTGGAGTTCCTTGGCTGAGGAGGTTGTGAAGGCTAGGACTATCACAGGGTTTAAAAGAGAAATTCATGGAGGTTAAGTCCATTAATGGCTATTAGCCAGGATGCGTAAGGAATGGTGTCCCTAGCCTCTGTTTGTCAGAGGGTGGAGATGGATGGCAGGAGAGAGATTACTTGATTATTACCTGTTAGGTTCACTCCCTCTGGGATACCTGGCATTGGTCACTGTCAGTAGACAGGATACTTGGCTGGATGGACCTTTGGTCTGACCCAGTATGGCCATTCTTCTTATGAAGGGTCATTCCTTGTCATATAGGTTGTAGTTCGTAGTTCTTCAGATAGCTAAAAATCAGTGGCCAGCTAGTGTGATTTAATGTTGATCTGGTTGACTTGTTGCCCCACCCCAGCTGAAAGATGAGCAGATGAAAAGAAGGTCTTTGCTTTTTTCCTCCAGCTACACAGAAGGTTTCTATATGGTGGCTCGTCCTACTCATATACTATGATCCACAATTACTGTTTATTGATTGTAATTTCTTGGCTGTAGTTTTCCATTGGTACTGGTTGCTGAGTAATGCTGTACTATGTGTTCTACCTCTTCGGCCCTTCACTGTCTCTGGTTCATTTATGCATGGTTCTTTGACACCGCCCAAGTGTATTCCTGGCACAAGTTCTCTATCGCTGACTCACTTTTATAGTCCTCTATACAGCAGCGGAGGTCAATAACATGGAATCCAAGGGGATCCCTCCTCAGTGGATCCCATGTTTGGAGGTTTAAGTAAACAGAATGCAATGGATAAAACCATTTTCAATGGAGACAGGAATGCCTGCATGACCAGCCAGCAGCCCACAAACCGGGATACCGAAATCTTCCCATGGAGGCTGTCTTGCTGGTTTTCTGCAGCGGAGAGCATGCTGTCACACAGGTTACCAGCAGGGGCGGCTCCAGGCACCAGCGCAGTAAGTGTGTGCCTAAGGCGGCAAGCTGCGGGCGGCGGCATGTCAGTTGCTGTGAAGGCGGCAGTCAGGTGGCCTTCGGCGGCATGCCTGCGGGTGGTTCGCCGGCGGCCGGTCCCGCAGTTTCGGTGGCAAGTACGCTGAAGCCGCGGGACTGGCAGACCACCCGCAGAAATGCTGCCGAATCCGCGGGACCATGGACCGCCTGCAGGCATGCCGCCGAAGCCTGCCTGACTGCCCTGCTTGGGGCGGCAAAAAACATAGAACCGCCCCTGGTTACCAGCACTGGAGGAGCTTTCCAGTATCCTGTGAAAAGGGTCAGGAGTTTATACAGGCTTTTTATTGCCAAGAGAAAGGCGTTACTCTCAGCAATGTCTGCCTGCCTGCTTTGCTGGTTTCAGGCTGATAGGATGATTGCATGTTTGTAAAACTGCAGGTATTTAACTTCCAGTCGCACATTTCTCTCTCCTAGATATGGCACAGCACTGAACAAGCATTCTTTGCCATGTGCAAATTCTCAGTTTGATTGGAAATTACTCATTTTAATTAAAATTCTTATTTCAGAATCTTATTTCAGACTGCTGACAAAACGACACCTTTTGTGACGCTGGAATTATGGAGGCTCAGTGTTAGAGATTATTACAAATTATTTCCATGCTGCTTCAATACTGTTTTAACAGTCAGATGAAACATTGGGTCCAATTCATTCCTTGTGTAAGTCTCTTGACATCCTTGACTCAATTTGGCTTGTTTTCTTTAAAAATTAAAGCATTGTTTTTTCATGAGAAGGATGATTAGAAATATATCTAATTTTTTTAAATAAAAGTGAGTCAATGTATATATGAAAACCATAAACACAGCTCTTAAAAAAGTCAAATATTTCTTCTGTTTTTTAACCAATATTGAGGAGGGATAGAAACTTCCTTATTGTGATATATTTCAGGGCTGAGCCTATATTCACTCATTGGAGTCAACGTCAAAACTACAATTGACTTTAATGGGGCAGGATCTAGGCCACAGTGATATATCACTGTTGTAATGGAGGATGTCAGTTTTCAACAAGGTGCTTGCAGCTGGCAGCAGGTGGCTTGAAAATGTCTCATTTTAATCAACAATATTTTCCCCCCAAATACACTTCACAGCTTATGCATGGTGAGAAATGCTTCTTACAATGTGAATTTAGAGAACATTGTGCAGTGTAAAATGGGTGCAACTTTTACTCATGGAAAAGCTATATCAATTTTCAAGATGGAAAATTTTTGAAGCCTTTTAGTCTTGGAACAATGATGTTATTCTTGCATTTAAATGTAGGTGATATTCTAATACAAACTTAGACCCTGATCCTGCAATGATCTCTGTGGGGTTGCAGGAGTCTGCCTGCGTGGAGTTCAGTGCTCGATTTGGGGCTTTGGGCCTGATTTTGCTATCTTTAATCATATTGACTCCAAATCAGTAAAGGACCTAAGCATGTGCTTAAGTGCTTTGCTGAATCAGAACCATTGAACAAAACTATTAATCCTCAAATAGCCCAATTGATATCAGGTGCTACTTGATGTGAATAAAGGTGGCGTAACTGTTACCTTAATAAATTATTACTTTTAAGTGGATCAAATGAATTAACAAGTCATATTAACATATTTAGTGGTTTTGCCCCTAGCTTTTAAAAAATTAGAGAAAGGGAATATTTTCAATTGCTTTTGCTTAATACTTTAAAATTTAGAGTCTTTGTTAAAATCCTGTAAGAAACATAGTCTGGGTCCTGCTGTCTGTACTCTGCAGGTTCAGGGACTCAGGGATCAGTACCTGGGAATTTTGCAAACTCCTATGCATATGCTTAATTGGGGATGCCACTGGGACTTTTTTATATGCAGAAAGTTAAGCATATTCATAAGGGTTTATCAGATCAGGGTCTTAGTTTGTGAGTATTGATCTGTTTAGTGAAGTTGCATTATCTGTAACTATATTTTGGATATAATTTTTGCCAGAATTCATTGCATTGCTATATTAACTCCGAGATCATACTTAGGCTGTAACCTCCCAGCAGGGTTAGACACGTTACCTGTAATCTTTCACATGGATACAGTTCATCATTAGTGAAACTCCCGCTTTCCGATCAGTCATATTTTAGGACTCACAATTGATATATCAGTCACAGCATAAAATGCTATCATTCCCGTAGACCAACTGTTTACCAGAGTATAACACAAACTCTCCTCCTGTGTCTCATTTCATCACACTGTTCCACATAGTGATGTTTCAATGTGAAATGAAGTTTTTTCATGCTGTGCTTCTGAGTAGAAAAAAGACAGAAGAACATGTATGATAAATGGTGAAGGTTCCAAGAGAAACCTTGCAAAACAATACAATTTGGAAGCATTACATTTGCTTAAATAATTTAGTACATAAACGTGGCTGTTAGTGTTATAAAATACTATTTATGTGACCGTGGGTGGAAAATCAGTTATATTTCTAGTGAATTACTTAATCTCATGTTTTATTTAGAAATTAGGAAATATAACTCACTGTAAAGTTGCCATTGTGAAATATTTTTGGAATCTCTCTCATTAGCAAAAATATAACTATTCTTTTCAATGGTTCATATATTTAGTTACAGGTTTTTTTTGTCATCGGAAATTAATTTTAATTTTTCTAAAGTAGTCACTTACTCTTTGTTATATTTTAGATTAAATTATATTGTTTAAAAAGATGAGTTAATTGAATGAGTAGATCAGTAATAATACTTAGACTGGGATTCTTTTCTCACTTACAGGGTACGTTGACTTCTGTGGAATTACTCTGATTTGCACTGGTGTAAATCAAAGGAGAACCAAGCTATTAGTTCGAATACTTAATTACCAAAATATGGCTGATTTCATCTGCAACTGTGGACGCTCAGCCCTCCTGAAAATCAGGTGCTAGATAATTATAGTGGTGAAAAAACAGAAGCACCCAAAGCTTGAGGCCACTTTACTTATCAGTAGCACTGGGATAATTATATTTATCTCCGGGGAGGGGTGTGGGAAGGATAAATACTGTGGCTGGGCAAACTGAAGGGATGCACTTAACTTCCTTGACTTTCAAAGAATGTTGGGTTCCTAATGCCTTGTCTGCTTTGAAAATCCTTTGCTATGTAACTGCAAAGCATGTGTGTGGCTCCTTCATTCCTTGACTCTGTACTCTAAGATCCTGACCTTGCAAACACTTCTGCACATGCTTAATTTTATGTCTAAGCAAATGCATAATTGTTTGCAGATCCAGAGCTAAAGGACAAAACTTCAGTTGTTGATAAAAAAAATCCTTGCACAGACCCACCATAGTGCTGGCTTGGTATTCCATGATGTTTTCTTGAGCCTATTGAAGCTTTCATTACTTTATATGCTTGTCACGGGTTCCACCACTCACATTTGGCTGTAGATTTGGCCCAACAGACTGATCCACACATAAACAGATACTGCCTCCCAATAATCATTCAGAATTTTGGTTAACATGCAAGTATGTATACTGTAGATCTATTCTGCAGTATATTTAATCACTGTATAGTTCTTCTTTCACTAGGCTAAACCCTCACCCCGACCACATCTAGTAGGTTCCCATAGCTGCTGTTTCTTATGATCAGTATCTTTTTCTTGTGTCTCACATTGCTATTTTTTTGTAGATAAATGTTTGTTGAAGGCATATATTGTTGTAATATTCTTCACTAAAAAGTAAATAGTTTTAGAATTCTTAACTGGGCGTTTTTTACAGCCTCACTTAAACTTCCAAAATAAAAAGTAAAATATGCTGCAGTAAATGCTAGAGAAACTCACCGCTGTCATGAATTTTCTTAATTAAAAATCTTCTGATGTTTCTCTCTCTCTCTCTCTTTATAGCAATAATTCATGGTAGCTAAAAACAGCTGTGAAACACAATCTTCTGGTGACATCAAAGCTGTGAAATACTGTAAAATTGAAAGTTGTTTGAGGAAAAATACTTTATATATTTTCTTGAGAGACGGTGTATACCTTTACCATGGAAATTATCTTTTCTATATTTTCTTATGGGAAAGTTAAAGATCCAGCAAATAAATAATTGTTTCGATGAAGCGCGTAGCATTGCAACTGTAAAATATTTTTCAGGTGTGGAAATGACCAGTTAGTGAATATGATGGATTTTCATGATAGTTAACTCCAGGTCTTGAAGTATATTAGTAATGTATATATTATATGCAGATTAAAAAAAGTGGAAAATGATTTGAGGTTTCCAAAAAAATTGTATACAAAATAAAAGAAAATTTTTGTTATGAAGATGCTGTGAATCATCAGAAATCATGGTAGATTTTGATGATATAAAAACATAGCAAATTGTCTGATGCCTTTTCTTATGGGAGTCATATGCAGCACTAGTATGTTGAAGATTCTGAAAATCACAGAATAGTGGTTTGGAATGACATTTAACTTCAACTATTTCTAGTGCAGAGGACTGATTTATTATACCCCCACTCTCTCTGACACAAGGTAATAAACATTGATGTATTAATCATGTAATTTAATATTTATGGTATTTGCTAAAGACTTCTATGATTAAAATTGTTGACATTTTAATAACGATGTCTAAGAAGTAAACAAAAGACTTGCTATTAATGGACTCCGCACCAGAGCACTTGGCCTTTTGTGTGATCTATCATCTATAAAAAGCCAAGCTCTTCTGTTTTGTCTGCTGACCTGGCTAAGGAGCATGCACAGCCACAGTGTTAAGCCTTTCAAACTCTTCCTGTATATGGACAGGATAACTAGGCAAAAACAGCTTGCTGCTTTTAATGTAATAAAATAAATTACTGTTCAGAGTCTCCAGGCAGGTCATATCAGCATCTCTAGTATTGGAATTAATATATTTTTAAAAATTAGCATATTAGATTGGGTTCTTTGTGTTTTCTACAGACCCTGCTGATCTACTGGACCCAGAAAAAAATATAATTATACTTTCAGATATTGCATGGTTTGGTTGATTATATTTTTTATTCCAGATTTTTTCCATGTGGATGAGGATTTGAACCCCAGAGATGAGTCCACTAGTACTTATATGACTACAAATGAATAAAATGTAATCGGCATGCTACTTATATTTACTCATCATTGGTGACTTCCTACATGCTCTCCATGAAAATGAAAATAAGATAGGATTAGCACTTAAAGCTGTTTTCATTTCTACCACTCTGTTGGAGAAAATCCAGATCTAGGAGGAAAACGTATTGTTAAAAACATCAATTGAAGCTCAACGGTTCTGTTTTTTGAATTCACTATATTATTATGAGCAGTCATTCATTGGAACTGCAGATAATTGTGCATGAAGGGTACCAGGATATTTTAAATAATGCAGGATCTTGCAGTCCAAACACTGGAAAACTAATATTAGTTGGCTGAGTTTCAAGCTAGAGAAGTAATGCTTGCTGGCCTGGGGGAACATCCAGTAGGGCAGAGATTCATGGAATGTGCCTTCTGACTGTTATTCAGATTTGTATTTTGGGGGTCTTGTTGGATCCGCATCTGCTCCTATATGTTCAGATAGGAGCAAAAACCAAGAGTATTTTATTCATCTGCACTTGGCAACAGGTTCTTTCAAAAGCAGTCCTGACCATGTTTATCAGTGACTTTGTCATCTAGATGCTGGATTATTGCAGTGCACGCTTCACGAGGTTACACTTGAAGACCACTCAGCTCCTGCAGAATGCACCTTTCTGCTTATGTGGTGTGTCAGGCAGTGGTGATGGTATACCTCTGCTCTGTGATCTGCACTGGGTTTCATTTGGTTTTTGGGTGAAGTTTAAAGTATTGCCCTATAAAGCTCTAAGTAGTTTGGGACTCGGCTACCTTAGAGACCACTTCTCTCCTCTTGAAATACTAGGCAGTTATGATTAGGTGTGATGCACAAACTGGCAAACCTCTAGTATAAAGAGGAAAGGGCTGATGACAGGTCAGTTTCAATGGAGAGTCCTCAACTCTGCAAGTATATTCCCTCTTGTTCTGGCACAGAATGGTTTCTGAGGAAATGTAAGTTAATATCACACTGCCAACTATCCTACATAAAACGCACTCTGGAGCTCTCAGCAACCTGTTGAGCTGATTGAGTTCCTTACATACTTATCAGGAGAAAATGTCAGGTTACAGGCCTGGATTGGGACAGTGGCATTATCATTTCTGATAGAGAAAGTGGGGTGTGTAGTTGTCCTTGACCAGAGACCATCTCAAGTAGGTTGCTCTGTGTTGAACCATCAGTAGTTTAAAGTTGACTTTCTGGGTCAGTCCAAAGTACTGTGTTTTGCTAGTGTAGTCTGTTCTCAGTGGGACAAAAAAGCTTGGATTGCTATGCCCAAATCTGTACCCAAGAGGTAAGGACCTAGTCCCTAGACCAGCCAAAGATAAAAGAAGGTGATCCTGTTCACATCCTGTCTGCTGAACGGGTGAAATCCTGATTCCACTGAAGTCAATGAAAGCTTTGCCATTGACTTCAATGAGGCCAAGATTTCACCAGTGTCATTGAATGCCCCACAATACTTTAGCAAGCTTAAAGATGTTAGCCATGGTGTTCTGGTTCAAGTATGGACTAGTTACATTCAAGTGGAAGCAAAGACTCTCATTCTCCATTGATTCCAAGTTAAATGAAATATATGAAAGCTAATTATTTGATGGCAAAATGGCAACGTTATATAATGAATGCAGAAAGCAAATCACACCTTAACTGGGCTTAGACAGGATCACCAGACAGTTGTTAGCAACAGAGGGTCCTGTGGCACCTTTAAGACTANTAAATGAAATATATGAAAGCTAATTATTTGATGGCAAAATGGCAACGTTATATAATGAATGCAGAAAGCAAATCACACCTTAACTGGGCTTAGACAGGATCACCAGACAGTTGTTAGCAACAGAGGGTCCTGTGGCACCTTTAAGACTAGCAGAAGTATTGGGAGCATAAGCTTTCATGGGTAAGAACCTCACTTCTTCAGATGCAAGTCTTGCATCTGAAGAAGTGAGGTTCTTACCCACGAAAGCTTATGCTCCCAATACTTCTGTTAGTCTTAAAGGTGCCACAGGACCCTCTGTTGCTTTTTACAGATTCAGACTAACACAGCTACCCCTCTGATACCAGACAGTTGTTGTTATCCACAAAATAAGGACCTTTACAAAAAATATTGACTGCATTTTGCTAATCCTCCACAAAGAGATAATTGTCTGTACAGTGCCTTGCACAATGGTCCTGGTTCATGACTGGGTCTCCTAGGCACTATAGCAGTGCAAATAATAAATAATAACAGTAATAACATAAAGTAGAGTCTGCAGAGTCTTGAGCAACTTCACAAAAAACATATAAAATTACAGAAGAGACCCCAATAAAAAACACTGAGCAGTTAGTTCTTAAGTTCTTTAATGATGTCAACACCAGCCTTAGAATACTTATAAAATCCCTAGGTCTGTACAAGATCAAAGAAAGTGGCAAGGGTCTTACTGAGCGTTGATCTCTTTCTGTGATGATAGTGGTAGAATAAAACTTTGATGTTTTATATGCTTAAAGCCCTAGATTAAAATATTTTAATGAAGGTGAAAATGAATTCTGAAGTGGCCAGCTTTAATAAAAGTTGATATCATGTACAATATAGTACTTGACTTGCTTACCATCAGGTAAATTTGAACTGCACTGTCCAAAGATCTGAAGTATGGTGCACAAGCAATTAATCAGGCCACTGGTCTTTGTTGATCCTTTAGGCTCTTATAAAATCACAGTGGCATAGATTAAAAAGAAAACAACCTTTCTAAGGTCCTGACCTTTTATGGGTTTACAAAATAAATGGAAAATTCATAGCTGTTAACATGGTCATTTTTTGTGAAGATAGATTGAAGCTAACATGGGACAGGCTCTGCAGGAGTACCAGTCTTATGCAAAACCTAAGACCAATGGAAATGTTTCTGTGTTAAAAAAATGAAAACTGTTTATAAAAAACACTGTGCATACCAAGCATTGCAGAATGATATAGTGCATGAGAACCAGAAAATGAAACTGAATAGCAACTATTTGTTTATAAACAATATAACACTGATATTCATTTTCATTCTCAAAAGTGAGATACTGAAAATACAAAAATCCCTGTATAAAAGAAGTGTAGGTGCCTGTTAAGGTATGAAAACCAAATCTGAATATTTTAGCTAAAATATTATAACAAATTGCAATTGTTTACAATTAAGGGGACACTGTCATATTAAAAATCGTGGCCTACATTTTCAAATGTGACTAGTGATTTTGGGTGCTTCGGGTTTTTGAAAATGTGGCCTTTATTCAGAAAACACAATTAAATCTCACATTGGTATTTACTCTCAATCTATGTTACTGCAATTTATGCCTGTTAAAGATTCAGATTTCATACTCATGAAAATTTGCCTTTAATACAGTAATTAATTATTTAATGGCAATATGTCTGTATGCTACAGTAGCATGCCATAACAGACCTGACTTTGAAAGTGAATAGAATAATAGTGCCACTCACCCAAAAGGTTGCAATCAAGTGCCTTGCATAAGTGGTTGATTCCCGTTGAAAGGGCGTGAGTTGCTTCATCCCCAAGTATCCTTTGCTGACGGATATTTGAAGTAACACTGATGATATCAGAGATATACCCCCTGGTCAGGCTCTTGAATGACTGGACAACTGACATTGTAAACTCTCTGGGGCAAGGACTCCATCTTCATTTGTTTATTTCACCTATTACATCTATGGCATTACATACACAATAGTAACAATTTCACTTGTAAAAGTCAGTATTTAGTATGGTCAAGAAAACAGTCCCAGCATGAAAGAGGTGGGTCACAATTTTGTTCTCCATCCTGTCACAAATTAAAAAGAAATAGCATTTCTAAACAGAACAGCCACAGCACTTAATTTGGGGCATTAATAATGCTGATATTAAATGCCTCTTCTTATTCTGATTCAGAAACTCTTTATGCTTCTCAGAGTAGTTTGATTGGTGAATTAATCAGATGAAAAGAGCTTAGTTCCTATGCACAGAAACGGAAAGAATTTTGTGATGGCCCATGAAGCTCTGTGATTTGTTGTATGGTGCTGGGCCTCTGAAAGAGAATTTTCATAAAGAAGAAAAGGCCTTGCAACACAATCCAGCGTGTGGTCAGCTCAGTGGGGTATCGTTTGAAGCAGGATGTGAACAACTGGAATTGAAATGGAGGGATCTTCGAAGGGTAATGAAAAAGGGACCTTCGTTGCCCATAAATATAATATTCAGGATACCTGAGGATTCCCCAGTCACTTAAGATCACTCTGCTCAAGTAATTTATTGTACTGATTTTTTTTTAAACACAGACCACTGAAAAAGGAAGAAAGGTGGATGAAAGCTTAGAAAATCTGCAGTGCATACTTCACAGCCACATGAGAGGTCAGCACACAGAATTTACACATAACAGTGATTTTCTTATAATGACCTCTCTCTAGGAGCCGTTGCTTCCTTCCTCTATATCTGTTTCCGTATTAGCAACCTGGTCACAATCCTACTCAGGTTCCACTGCTTTGGTGTATATATTGTACTTCTAGTGAGATCTGTGGATATGTGGTGAGGTGTAGCAGCATGAGCAAGACAGTTAGTACTCCTCTAAAACTATACACTGGGCCATATCAAAGACCAGGGGTAAAATCCTGGACCAATAAAGCTATTGAAAAATCCACATTGAGTTCACCAGCTCTGGGATTTTACCCCGGGTTTACATTGTTTTCTTCCAGCATAAACTCAACCTCAGAGACCTATGGCAGCAGTCGGTGGTCCATTGGAATTATGATGTTGGTGGCACAAAGTGACTATAGCTTCCTACTCAATATGTGATTGGTGCTTAGCACCCCACAGTAGGCTTACCCTAAGGAATGTCTCTTGTTCAGGATAAGTGACCATTCCCTCCACTTGCCTTGGATGGCTCCCTCCGTGTTTGCCTATTTGGGGCTAGTACTGGACTCCCTTCCATCATACACATAAGTTCTCCTGTGTGGATGCTTGTACATGAATTCCTGCACAGCCTTACAGCAGGGCTTAAGGCACCCAGAAATAATTTCTTCCATCACTTATGTATTTATACCACCTCACTTGAAATGTCGGTAACAAGTGCAATAATAAAATTAGTAATGTTGCCATATAGAAATAGCTATAGTAAGTTATTTAATCTCATAGCTACCTATACATCTCTGCCACATAAATAATCACCGATAGTTCCAGTCTAGTCTATTCATTTTACCCATCACATCCCTAAAACACCTAGAAAAAAGATGGGCTTTGCAGCCAATTAAGAAGGCTAAAAAGTCCAGGCTTTGGTGGATCAGGGAGAAGTGAGTTCCAAAGCAGAGGGCCCATCACAGAAAATGCCCTGCCAGCAGCTCCTTCCCAACCATACAGAAGGGGCTTCATGTCTACTTCTGATTGTAACTGCTCCCAACTTAGCCTTCTTTGGCAATTAGTGTGGTCATTAATTAACTGCACACATACAATAATCTATGACAGAATGGAATGAGGCCTTCTTCTCTTTAAAGGTCCAGAAAGAATGTAATTACCCACCCTGCAGTTTTTCCATGATACAAGAGATAGGATCTTATCACCTGCAAAAAGCAAAACGGGATGTATTATCATTATGTATTGTTGATTTTATTAATTTCCAAAAATATTTGCAGTGTTGTTGTAGTCATGTTGGTCCCAGAATATTAGAGAGACAAGGTGGATAAGGTAATATCTTTTACTGGATCAACTTCTGTTGGTGGAAGAGATAACTTTTGAGTTTCACAGAGCACTTATTCTGGTCTGGAAAAGGTGACCAGAGTGTCACAGCTAAACACAGGGTGGGACAGATTGTTAAGCATAACTGGATATCACATATTACAAGAAACCATTTAAAATGAAGTGTGCGATTAATACCTCTGCAGTCACAAAACAAGGAGGATTAGTAGGTTACCAATTGTTGTAATGAGCCACAAAACCAGTATCTCTGAGACCATGATTTTTAGTGTCTCGTGGAGTTACGAATTTAAGTTCCCAGGCTCTTCTTTTGAAGCTGTTGTGCAGGTTTCGTTTGGGGATGAGGACTGATAGGTCAGATATGGAGTGATCATTCTGTGAAAAGTGTTCACCCAGGAGTGATGGGGTGTTTTTGTCTTTTATCATTTTTCTGTGCGAGCTTATTCGAGAGCATAGTGATTATTTGGTTTCACCGACATAGTTGTTGAGGCATTTCATGCACTGGATGAGGAACGCCCCATCTTGAGTTAGCTGTGTGCCTGGCTAGTTGAAATGGGTATAGAAAAGCCCTCAGCCATATTCCCTTTGCTTTAGCCACACATGCTTTATTCCAGCCATGCCCCCTATGTCAGCAGCAACAGAGGAATGAATAGTGTGGGAGTTGCTTCGCCAGCTCCATGCCATTACACTGGGAAAATCTTCCAATGGTCAATTTAATTTAGATCTATTTCAAGATTTTTGCCACAACCCACAAATGACTCTGTGTATAAAATTATCTATCTATCTACCTATCTACACACACACACACACACACACACACACACACACAATTTGTGCTCACATTTGTAAGGAGTCATGTATATATCTCCAATCATGGAATCTTTATTTAGGCAAAATTTTCATTGACTTCTGTGGGAGTTTGCCCGATATAAATTGCAAATCTATAACTGTTAGCTAGTCATTTGTCAGCTGTGGTTAATGCTGATCACCAGAATGATATTTTATTTCCTTGTTTAAAAATAATTTCCTTCTTGCTTTAGCCTTTGCTTTTTGCTGCTGCTGTAGCTTGCTAATTACCCTTGAATTTTGTTTGGTACTGAGAGGAACTACTTTATCACTTTTCCAGATGCAGGCTTCCTAGGGATAGGATTCCACTTATATTGTATGTGAAAGAGAGGTTGTTTTGCATGTTTCCAATTTTTTCTTTTGCATGGCTTATGGGCACTCAAGGGTAAATTTTCAAAGCAGTGATCTCTTCTGCAGACAAATCTGATGATTTGTTAATGGGATTTGTGCTCAGAGCTCTGGTTCACTACTTTGAAAATGTGATTCCAGAAAGAAAACATCTCATTTGTAGAAGGTGTTATGTGGACATTTAACAGGATGTAGGCAGACCACTGAAACACACAAACTTCCATGGAGAAGTGAATTATATATAGAGACTCTTGTGCTCAGTCTTCTGCAGATTGAAAATTAGAATACCGTGTGGCTTATTTCAGTTCAGCCAGAGAACTCTTTGGCAAAAGACTGCAATAGGGATTAGGACTGGAATAAGAATTTAAACCAGGAATGAAAGCTGCTGTGAGAAGCCAGCAATAGAGGCCAACAGGTATTCAGACTTTATATCTGGCAGAGGAAGAAGGAATCAGGATAATGGGGAAGCAGGGAGGGAGACATCATGGAGGAAATGGAAAGAGACATTGGTGTAAGGAGGACCCTGGGGAGGAGGCCAAGTCCAGACTGAATGCTAGGGAATTACTGAAGTTTAAAGGGGGCTGATACTGAAAATGTTGCTTCTGTCCATCAGGATGGTGGATTTTATCCCTTTCTCCCAGAGAAAAAGCCTGGAGGGATCCAGCCCATGTATCCTACGGATCCCTCAGCCTATGCATAAGTTCTGAGCCTTCTGTGGCTCTCCCTTACTCCCTGACAGCATGTCCCTTATAGCACTGCTCTAAGGGACTTCCTAGGCAGCATGTGTACAGGTGTGCCCTTTAAAGTAGCTCCTCATCACAAAGGGGGACAACATTGCTATGGTGTCTGTGTTGGGTGCCACAGGAAAAATGAACCCACACCCATGTGCAGCTCTGTGGGTCTGGAGGAATGGGTAATGATGTCATGGAGGTATCTGACCTTCCACTTTTCACATGAGGGAGGAGAAGGTCCCTGCATGGATCCCAAAAGCTTGATCTAGCCCTGAGGCATTCTAGACAGTAGATCTACAATCCTAGGAGACCCTAGGCCCCTCTCAGTAATACACACACACAAACCAGGGCCTGATTATTTACTTGGTTACATCAGGTTTCAGCCACTGTATTTCTGTTGAAGCCAATGGAAATACTGTGATATAAAACTAGTGTGACCAACTGGAGGCCCTAGGCCTCTGATAATCCTTGTTAAGACTACCAGATATACTATAATGGAAGCTGAAATGTCATAACAATGCAATTAACACTAAGGGAAGAAATTGTGGGCCAGACCTTCAGCTGGTGTAATTGATGTAGCTCCATTGAATACACCAGCTGAGGCTCTGGCCTACTAAGACTGTAAAAAGTGTTGTGCCACTGCCTTCCAGAATCCAACCAACATGGAGGATTGGGGGAGCCACATATTTTAACTGTTTTAAAAATGCAGCCTCCCTCTGACCAACTTTAAAAAACAAAACAAAACAAAAAAACAGCTCTGTGTCCATCCTGAACATATTGAGTAAGCTCAGCCAATGAGGGAATAAGAAGAAATATCTTGTCACTTCAACCATCCAGATTCCACAAAGTGTCTGATCCATTATGAGAAGTTTTCTCAGTCTTCTGACACCTGAAAATTATTCCAGTTCAGACAGAGAACTGAACTATTCAGTGACATCCAGGGAGTGTAAGAAACCTAATGAAAGTTTTGACAAATGTAGAAAAATTTGTAATAAACATTTTATGTCCATAGAAGAAGCTGAAGGCTGATTAAGTTGAAGATTTAACACAGCTCTACTCCTTATTTAAAATCTGTCATTGAGTCAGACTTGGTCCTTTTATCACAAAACCCACAATTCCGAAGCAAAAAATGGCTGATTTGCTATTCGTGTATATCTTGGACGTTTTCCAGGTTCACGAAGATGGTATTTATCTGTATCCAAGTGGGCGTGGGCAGAGGGTAGAAAAATTTGAATAATGTAGTACTGTGTCAGATTTGTATCTTACACATATGCTTTTCAAAATTTTCTGAAATCTTTGAAAAATTGGGTACATAATTTAAAACAGACCACAGAGAGCTTTAATTTGCATAACCAGCACTTCCTCTGCAGGTTGCAGTGATCTTGCCAGCATTACAGGCTCATATTTTAACACAGATTAACTGCTCTGGAACATTTTCTTCCACAAATTAGGCATAAAGAGACTTTCTTTCAGTATCACGCACCTAAAACCTCCTCTTTTCACTCCTATTTTCAACAAATTCTAAAAAATACAAGGAAAATCTCATTTTTTCATGCTTGAATTCTGCTCTGGTTCTCTTAAAGTTATGGAATATTACTAGATATTGTTCCTGTTCCTTTGATGGAATTCATATTGATTTCAAATTCACAAGTAGTTAGTTCATTTCTCCCTTTTTTCAAAATAAGTTTGTTAGAGGTGGGCATGGTGAGGAACTGGGAGGGTTGACATATTTTTATCTTATCTCCCATGTATACATATCAGCAGCAGATGGTGTGGAGGAGAATGCTTTCAAGATATCACAGAGATAGAGGTGGATGAAATTGGTAAAGACTTTTTTTTGGGGGGGGGAGCAGGGAATCAAAAATTTTGAAATCATTTTCCTTCTACAGGTTTCAAAATAATGATTTTTGATTTATTCAGAATTGTTAGTGAAAATGTTTATGAAATCTAGGGTTACCATATTTAACAAATAAAAAAGAGGACCCTCCACGGAGCCCTGGCCCCGGCTATTTCCCACCCCCAGCCCCGCCCCAACTCCGCCCCTTCCCCGCCCCAACCCCACCCTAACCCCGCCCTCTCCTCCTTCCCACTCCCAGCCACGCGAAAAGGGCTGCCCGAGCGCTACCGGCTTCACAGTTTGCCGGGCAGCCCCCAGAACCTGCGCCCCCGGCCGGCACTTCCCCAGCACAGCTGGAGCCCGGGAGGGGAAGCGCCCAGCCGGGGGCGCAGGGTCCGGAGGCTGCCCGGCAAACGGGTGAAGCTGGTAGCGCTTGGGCTTCGCCAGCCCCTATGCCTCCCAGCGCCCCCGGCCGGGCACTTCCCCTCCCGGGTTCCGGCGGCGCAGGGTCCGGAGGCATGGGGGCTGGCCAAAACCCATAGCGCTCGGCTCTTAAACAGAGCTGAAGAGTCAGGGGAGGAGCAGAGCCACCGCGGCCGGAGGCTCTGCTCCTCCCTTGACTCTTTGGCTCTGTTTAAGAGCC
>NC_048306.1:74585735-74650999 GCF_013100865.1 Trachemys scripta elegans | reverse complement strand
GCCCAGGGCTGGGGCGGCAGGAGGGGTGGGGGGGGGCAATGATGGGGAGGGATGAGGGAGCCCAGAGCTGGGGTGGCAGGGTGTGTGTGTGTGGGGGGGGGGAGAGCCCAGGGCTGGGGCAGCAGGGGGTGCGGCGAGGAGCCCAGGGCTGGGATGGGGGAGGGGGGGGGCAGCCAACATTTTTTTTGCTTGGGGCGGCAAAAAGCCTAGAGCCGGCCCTGTCACTGATCCACCAATGTTTGCATAACCATAGAAAAGACCCCTGTTCATTTTATGTACTAGAAGCAAGATGGGGAGGGGACAGGAGGGGATATTCATCCCACCTGTCACCCCATCACAGTGACACAAACCCATTTCATTGAATCCATCAACTAGTTCCTGCCAGTGTCACAATCTTGTGCAGCAGGATAGGCTTAATTGCCTTGCACTCCGGGATGATGACCACCTGCACTATAGATTATCCAACACCAAACTAATTGTCCACTGACTAATAGAAATCTGGGATTGTAGGCTTCCACAGTACTATTGCCACTTGTTTCACCACTGTCAAAGCACCTCTCATTTTGGTGTTTCAGTGCTAGAGGGTGGGGCAAGCTCCACGCACAGATCCCCCATCACTTGGTGCTCATTTCACAGGCCCAGAAACACTGTGGGAGCTGGTCAATGAATGCCTGAAGCAGATGGCAACCCTCATTCACTGTCTGCATCATATTCTCTTCCTCCGTTTCTTCACTGCGGCAGGACCAGGTGCTGTGGTAGTTGGTGAAGTACAGCAAATACAGAAATTCTGCCTGTCTCTAACACAGACACATGAACTCTGTTGATCTGCTTCACATCCATGCTTCTATCAGTGAGATGACAGAGATATTGAAAACCAGCATCAGGAACTGTGGAAATTAAAACAAAATGTGTGATTATGGGATGGAAGAGAGAGAATTGTGGAAAATTGACCCCAGGCTCTCTAAATTCCCCAAAAGGAGTGCTAGTATCCCACAATGCACTTTCAAAATATCCTAGAAGGTAGTGCACTGGACGGTGGTGTGGGATACCCTGCTATGCCAACCCATAATGCAGGGTGTCCATTGCCGATACAATCTCTTGCTGTGAGGATGTGCTGTACCAGCAAAGGTATTAAAATGTGCATGTGCACTAACAAAATTGCATTGTTGACTGTTAAATGTTGGCAGAAATGCTACTGGTAAAACTTTCTAGCATAGCCCAAGATTGTAAGCTTCTTGGGGCAGAGACCATCTTTTTGTTCTGTATTTGTACAGTGCCAAGCACTGGTTCATAACTAAGGCTCTGAGGCATTACAACAATTAAATAGTAATTCAAACATAAATGCATAAACAATAATGCTGCCTATTAGGCAGGCCAAAAAATATTCCTATAGGGAATAGCTGTTTTGACCTATCATTCCTTCTCTTCTGTAATAAATAAAATTTCTAGTTAAGGGCTAAAATTTCTAGTTAAGGACACAGTAAATGCATCTTCATTTTGGCCTGAAATCTGACAAACTCAGACTATGGCTAAGTGCATGAAGGAACCAGTTTCATGGGTGAAGTAGTCCAGGCAACTTCCATCTATGTTATGGAGGTAAATTGATTACATCGATCTAGACAATAACTAGACCAATTTCCAAACACCCAAGTACACACTGAGGTACTGAGGATCTGGCCCATTATGCCTATTGTTTATTTGGTTTCTGTCTCTCCATTCTTAATAAACCTTGTTTTAGTGCAACTGTTGTGGTTTTATTGTAATGTTTGGGAATTTCACAGAGACCAACTCAAAAGGTGAAACAGCTTTCACTCTGGAAGAAGAGATGGTGAAGGAAGCATGTCTGTGATTCCTAATCAAAAAGGTATATAGTAAGGAGTCCTTTAAGCATGATGTGTATTACTTTCATCCTCCACATGCATGGAAATACCTAATGACAATGGGTGGAAAGAGAAGGAAACACATGCACATTCATTTCTCAGCTAAAGCTTATGCATGCCTAATATTTTCCCCTTCCTAGCTTCCAAATCTCCTATATGCTCACAGCCCTCACTGTGAGAAGCCCCTAACGGGTACCATATTTTCCTTATTATCATTGTGTGTATTAGTCTTTGAGTTCAAATCCTGAACTCTTGCAGGTCTGTGATGGTGGTTCTTCTGCCTTTATAATGTTTTCTTTTTTATGAAGCCCTCAATATACCCAGCACATTTTTATCTGCTGAGCCTGTTGTGAAATATATGAACTTTAACTTTTTGAAGTTTAACAACCACCTGACCCTTGATGGTTTATATAATATGACATTAGCAACAGAGGGTCCTGTGGTACCTTTAAGACTAACAGAAGTATTGGGAGCATAAGCTTTCGTGGGTAAGAACCTCACTTCTTCAGATGCAAGTCAGGTTGATAGATTTCCATTCCATACGGCTAAATGCAGTGCCTTGCATGGTGTCAAGTATCAGAGGGGTAGCCGTGTTAGTCTGAATCTGTAAAAAGCAACAGAGGGTCCTGTGGCACCTTTAAGACTAACAGAAGTATTGGGAGCATAAGCTTTCGTGGATAAGAACCTCACTTCTTCAGATGCAAGTCTGAATAATATGACATTGTTAGTCATGATAAGATAAATGACTGTTGATTACATGGTAATCAAATACAGTGTATATAAAACTAATACTTTATATACCATCCCTTATGCAACCGTAGATCTATCCCTTATTTACACCCCGCCCCGCCAACCTCTAAGGCCTCTAAGGCATCAGTTTGAGAGTAGAGAGTTAAAGGCTGTTTTTTCCCCACAATACCTGAATACTGTATACTTAATGTAATTAACAGCATCGAAATAATGCAAATACCCCCAATGATATTATAGATAGAAGTAAGGGAGATCAGGTCATGGGACATTGAGACCTACAGGCTTACAAACAGCCTTTAGAGTGTATGTATTATACCAAAATGCTCCTAACTATATCCAGGAGTCTACCTGGCTCAAACTGTGCAGGCATCAGGCAGAATGGTTCTGCTAGATATTAGCTACCAGGTCCTTCAACATCTGCAAAAGGGACTAAGGAATGGGCCTGTCTCCTTCTATATCATTCCCATCCCCCCCGTGCTAGGTGTGGCAGAAAAGAAATAATGTTATCACTTCATCTTTTCCATTGGGCTGTTGAAAATCTTTCTCTACTTCTATTGTCCAGTATATCCAAAGAAAGGTGTAGATGGGGGCAAGGCAGACTAGAATCCCTTATCCAGACATTCAGTGCTCTCCATAGAGGAACTATTGGATAGAAGGGATCTACATGTGAAGGTAATTGTCCTTGTGGAACCAAATCACTAGCTTCTCTGTAGATGCTCAAAAAGAAGGCTTTCTGGAGGCAGATGTCATGAAGGAGCCATGGACATGCCTTGGACATTTGCTCCCTAAATAGCTCACTGATTGGTAGATGGGCCTGTTGGATCAGGATATAGAGACCTGAGTAGTCTGATAGGGTATTTTTTCCTATCTCTCTTTGTATGCATGTGTGGAGGAGGTTCTGGGTGAGAAGGATGCAGTGAGGTATCAGGACATGAATGTAACTCTTTCCCATCAGACTAAGGCTGCATGTTCACCTTTTCAGTAGACTCCTGACAAACATGGGATAGATGGTTACTAGTATCAACGGATAAGTACCTGTATTTGGGCTGTCACCATTTTTTTTATCTGCTATGGTAGAAAAATGTATGAGGGGCAATTTCCCATTGGAAATTGGATGGAAACTGTGGCTTTGCTAGTAATTTTTCCGTGTGTATTTGTGCCATATTGTACATGGAAAAAGCATATTTGCACCATGGAGACTAGAAAGGGTTGCATCAGCAGATCTGATGCCTGCATTGAACCATACTGGTACTCATGGAACATTCTAATCTGTCTTTTTTTACATTTTTTTTTCAATACCATACTAAACACTTCCAGTGATGGCTGACACACACAAAGGGATTATCTGCAATATCAGCGGTGCTAATTAAATGGACCTTAGACTGGTATTTCTATACTTCTGTTTATTTTTAATTTTTTGTCAACCTGGCTACCAGAGTTGCTGCAGACTGACATAAACTGCACACTATAACAAGGAAGACAGTGAAACTATCTTATCAACTGAAGAAGAATATTGGTAGGGTGATGTACTCCTATTGGTGACCCCCCTGCTATTTTTTATTTTATTTATTTAGATTTAAAATAAGAGATGCTTATCTAAGATAGTAGGTGCCCAAACATAATTATACTATAAATACAATTACATTAAATTTCAGCAACATGAAAATCATTATTTTCTCAGGAACACAACCAGCCATCACCTAAGAAGCATACTAAAGACTTGGGGGCTCAGATTGAGCACTGACTCCTCATGACAGTTAAGACATTTGATATTATCAGTAAGGATGTCAAACAATTAAAAAATCACAATTTTTAATCACAAGATTAAAAAAATAGCATGATTAATCACAATTTTGATTGTACTGTTAAATAATACCAGAATGCCAATTTAAATTCAGCATGGAAGCATGTCCTCTGGAATAGGAGTTGAAGCATGAAGGAGCATACAAATGTTTAGTACATCTGGCATGTAAATACCTTGCAACATTGGCCATGACAGTGCCATGCAAACTCCTGTTCTCACGTTCAGGTGACATTGTATATAAGAAGCAGTATGTGACAGGGTGCTGGGCAAAGGGTTGCTGATTCAGCCCTCTGTCCCGCTGGCTCCTGTTTAGGGGAATAAATTAGAGCTGTCTGGAAGTAACCTGGCCCTAATTGGGGAAGCAGAGACAATTGCTGCCTAATTAGCCTGGACCTGTATAAAAGCCTCAGAGGAAGGAAGTGGGGGATAAGAAGAAAGGGAAAAGGCAGGGAGTAGAAGCAGGGAGGTAGCTCTCCCCTCCTCCCTGCAGATGGTGAAGGGCCAACTGTATATGGTGAAATGGTGGTGGGAACAAGCTAATGAATAAACTGCACCAGTGGTAATTAACCTCAGGGTCTCCGAGTGACTTTGTGAACCTAGTAGAGGCAGAAGCCATGGGGAACATTGCTGTGAACTGTTACATAGTAAATGTAAAGAAACTTGTTTGTCTTAGACTAGGTCTACACTGGGGTGGGGGATCAATTTAAGATACGCAAATTCAGCTACGCGAATAGCGTATCCAATCCGACTTACCCCGCTGTGAGGACGGTGGCAAATTGACCACCGTGGCTCCCCCATTGACGGTGCTTACTCCTACCTGGGCTGGTGGAGTACACACATCGATTCGGGGATCGATTGTCGCGTCCCTGAGAGATCGATTTCTACCCGCCGATCCAGGTGGGTAGTGAAGACAAGCCCTTAGTGATTGGCTGAACAAGAAGTAGGACTGAGTGGACTTGTAGGCTCTAAAGTTTTACATTGTTTTGTTTTTGAGTGCAGTTATATAAAAAAAAAATTTACATTTGTAAATTGCATGATAAAGAGATTGCACTACAGTACTTTTATGAGATGAATTGAAAAATATTTCTTTTGTTGTTTTTACAGTGCAAATATTTGTAATAAAAAATATAAAGTGAGCACTGAACACTGCATTCTGTGTTGTAATTGAAATCCATATATATGAAAATGTAGAAAAACATCCAAAATTTAAATTGGTATGTTATTATTTTTAACAGTGCAATTAAAATGGTGACTATTTTTTAATCTAGTTACATTGATTTGTGTTAATTGCTTGAGTTAACTGCAATTAATTGACAGCCCTAATTATTAGTTGTTGGCCATGATGTTAAAACATAAGACCTGTGTAATAATTGGGATCTGACAGGCTAATTTTGAATTCAACTGTGGAAAAGTGGAAAATTTAAGATTTTCACCTATAACAACTGTTAATAGGAAAAGGTACAAAAGAGAGAGAGAGTGACAAAAAGGCCTAATGATATAACTCAAGATCAATGTTTCTCAAACTGGGGTCGCTGCTTGTGTAGGGAAAGCCCCTGGTGGGCCGGGCCGGGCCGGGCTGGTTTGTTTACCTGCCCCATCCGCAGGTCCAGCCGATCGCGGCTCCCACTGGCCGCGGTCAGGGCCGGTGCTACCATTAAGGCGAACTACGCGGTTGCCTAGGGCGCTAAAAAGCGGTGCCCCCCATTTTTTTTTTTTTATTAAAAACAGTGTTCCTCTCCGAGCGCGCAGTCGCCGCTCCACTTCTCCCGCCTCCCAGGCTTTCAGCGCCAATCAGCTGTTTGGTGCCGCAAGCCTGGGAGGAGAATTAGAGNTGCTCAGGGAGGAGGCGGAGCAGAGGTGAGCTGGGGTAGGGAGCTGCTGCATGGCTCCCGGGGGGGGGAAGCGGCAGCGGGGGGGCACCTCAGGGCAGAGGGGGGAAATGCTGTGAGGGGGAGCACCTCAGGGCGGGGGGCACAAGCTGGAAGTTTTGCCTAGGGCACGAAACTTCCTTGCACCAGCCCTGGCCTCGGTTCACCACTGCAGGCCAATAGGAGCTGCTAGAAGTGGTGGCCAGTACGTCCCTCGGCCTGCACCGCTTGCAGCAGCTCCCATTGGCTTGCAAGGGTGAGCTGCGATCGGCCGGACCTGCGGACGGGGCAGGTAAACAAACGGGCCTGCCCCACCAGCGGCTTTCCCTACACAAGCAGCAACCCCAGTTTGCGAAACACTGCTCAAGATCGCGTGGAAATCATACCTAGTAAATGACAGAAGTATGGAATGCGAAATCAATGGACCTGAAAAAGTGTATAGGAAATTAGGCCTAACTGGTGAGCAGAATACCTTTTGGGGTCCCTAAAGAGACTTCTGGGGAAGGATCAAATGAACTGGCTGGCTGATGGGTGAACTGAAAGAAGCAAGCTTCACCATCATGGCTGGCTGCTACCCCAACATCTCCTGGGATGCCCAAGATCCACTGCAACACCCTTGGGTCTTCATCTTGATCCTGAGACATGTCCTGAAGAGAAGGACCCAGATGACGTTGCTACATCCACTGGCTCTGACTAAATCCTAAACACCGCCTGGGCTCTGAGACTTTGGTTGTTGCTGTCATATCTCCCTTCCCTACCTTATTTCATCTTTTTCTCCTCTCTCTCTTTTTGCCTTCCGCTTCACAAGCAGCTGAGGTAGCTGGCCATGCCTGTCAGTCTCACAACACTGCTGTGAGCCTGTGATCAGAGCGGCAGCTAAAAGCCATGTCTCAAACAGCCCATTGCTGGTACAAGTTTGTCAGCTGTCAGAGGGGGTGATAAGACTGTACTGTGCCTGTGCTTTTCCAGCATTAAGTTTGCAAGAGTCAACACTAAAGACAGAAGCTGTATTTTTCTTTCTTTGCCCTTTTGTGTCTTTATATTCTAGGAAAGAGGATAAGATTTTCACAACAGCAGCAACAATAGCAGCTTTAGCCCACCTGAACTAACTTTTTCTCTTTTTCCACAAAGGACAGTTATTACCATCTTTAATACCATCAAAAAGACTGTAGCCTCCCCCCACCCCCACCCCCCGGCTCTCCATAGCTAAGGGGAAAGGAAATAAGGGATTCTGTTAATAACAATGTCACAGGAGAATTAGTGTGCTTTAATTGACATCATACCTTCAGTTGAGTTGCCTTAGTTTTCTTCGGTGTCCCTCTATAGGCAAACCTCCAAAGTCTTTGGAATCTCTTAACATAATAGAATGGTCCTCTTTCCTAGTTATGCTGACAGCTGAATTCTTATCACAGCCTCTCCTCTTTCTGATAAGTTGTGTACATATTAGATAGAAGACACAAAAAGCAAAAGAGGGAAAGGAAATACTTTATTCAAATACTCCAGTACAATAGGTTACCCTTTGCATATTTATTTGTAACATCAGTAGCCAGTTAGCAGAAAACTGAATTTGCACAAGCTACATTTTCAAGTCTTGGTGCCAAATATGCGTTAATCCTAAATGCTGTAAACTGTAATGTCCCTTATTTATGTTGGGTTGTTCCCTTTTCTTTTCCTCCCCTCCAATAAGCTGCTTATTCTGGCTTATTTGCAGTGCTGACTTTTTTAATAGATTCTGATTGGCAACAGTAAAATTCTCCTTCCCCCTCCCCCTTCTTTTCAAGTCAAAGCTTGAAACCAACTTTGTGCAAAAGCTTTGTTGCTGGAAAACATTCAAAGATGCTTTGTTTAGTTTTTTTTCCTTGCCAGGGCTGGCTCCAGGCACCAGCGAAGGAAGCAGGTGCCTGGGGCAGCCAATTGAAAGGGGCATCATGTACATCTGTTGTTGGGACGGCACGTGCAGGTCGTCATTGTCACTTCGGCGGCAGCTCAATCGGTCCATGTAAGCTTTCTGCGGTAATTCGGCAGTGGGTCCTTCGCTCCCTGTCTTCCTCGGTAGCACTTTGGCGGTAGCACAATCGTTTTTTTTTTTCTTGCCACTTGGGGCAGCAAAAAAGTCGGAGTCGGCCTTGTTCCTTGCGCTTATTTAATGATTCTGTACCTTGAAAAAAGATTGAAGATGGGTGAGGTTCACAGCTATGATTACTTCTCCAATTTAAGTGATCGTCAACCCCCTTTTTCCTGTTGGTTGGTTAGTAGCAATTAGGGGGCATTAAAGATCAGTGTATGTTTAAAAGTAAGGGCTTCAATGTTTTGTTGTTTGGAATTCAAAGCTGTATATTTCTATTATCCAGGTGCTGATTTTACAAAGTGACCTACAAAACGAAAACTCTGCTTCACCTAGGTATTTTTTTCCCAAAAGTGCATTTAAAAAATTACTTATACCAGGTAATTGACTTGTCGTCTGCAGGCTAGGTGAGTGACTTGACATTGCAAAATGAAACAAACCAAGTTATTCCTTGTTACCAGAGAGGCAAATGTTTTATAAATATAGAACTAATTAAATACCATGAATAAGTGTTTTGATTATCATAGTGACAGGGATCAGATATTTTTACTGAAAAATGGAAGTTAGTCTTGCGCACTGGACTGCTACTTAGGAGATCTTGGTTCAATTCCCACTCTCCTGCAGATTTCCAGTGTGATCATGTCT
Organism: Trachemys scripta elegans; assembly: GCF_013100865.1. Taxonomy (NCBI): domain Eukaryota; kingdom Metazoa; phylum Chordata; order Testudines; family Emydidae; genus Trachemys; species Trachemys scripta. Next base: position 74,641,987 of record NC_048306.1, on the reverse strand, counting down.
CTGTTCCTTAGTTTCTCAAAATAATAATAAAAGGAATAATAATTCCTTTCCTTCATCCTTTGTCTTAATTTAGATTTAGACAGTTTCTTTGGATATGTACGATTAGCAAAATGGCAGATCCCCGATCTTACACAGAATACTTTTCAACAAAAATTCTATTCCACCATTTGCCTATCTGCATTCAAAGCCTCCCTCTGTCCTTAGAAACAAATGTTCAGGACACACTGGGCAGTGCAGAGTGAGAATAGGGTATATCCAAGTGGTTCCAATAGGGGTTTCTAAATTCTGAATTATATTAAGTCTTTTAAAACCTGAACTCTTCCAGAAAGTTCTAAGTATTGGCAGCAGCACATTGGTGGGTCCTGTAACTGCCAAGAGCCCCATGGAGTATGCTAGTGTTGTTCATAACATCATTGAAATTTGAAAAGTGAGTTTCATAGTGATTCCAATGTTTTTACTGGCAAATCCTGGAGTTTTCTTGAGGCCTCAGATAAGACTCTGTTCACACCGGTAACACCAGTCCCCCAAGAACCAAAACCATAGATGTTACAAATTCTGTCACCTATTGAGATCCATGATTAAGTAAGCTCTGCTAGGCAGCCTCCTCAGTGTACTCCCCATGTCTTATGACATAAACTAAGGGACTCTGTAATAGTCTCTAACAAGGTTCGGCCCTCAGCGGGGCTCGCTCTGGTCCGCCGTCAGTCCTGATCCAGCAACAGCAAACACGCAGTTAGGGGCTCAGGCCCCTAAGCAGGGGCTGAGCCAGCAGGTCAGAAAAAGCCCTGAACCCTCAATCAGGGCGGGCAGCAACCACGCAGTCTGGAGCTCAGGCCCTTAAGCAGGGGCTGAGTCAAGGAGCAAGAGGTCCCAGCCTCTCTAGGCCAGGAGAAAGGGGGAGTCTGCCACCCAAGGAGTGGGCGGAAGGGGGGGACGCAGGCCCTCCCACTCCACTGTGTCCCAGCCTAGGGCCCTAGCAGCAGCGGCAACTCACTGCTGTCAGTGGGGATCCTGGCCGCAACACACTGACATAGGCTCTGGCAGTGCTGCAGCCAGACTGGGGTCGGCTGCCCCCGGGCTACTTCCACACTCCCCCTCGTAGGGTACCTGGGCCGTACTAGTGTCCTCGGTGCTCTCCACCAGCATCAGTTCCTCCGGGTAGGTAGCGAAGGCTATGCTCGGCTCTTCCTCGGGGTAGCTGGAAAGGGGAAGGTTCGGCTCCTCCTCGGGGTAGCTGGAAAGGCGCAGGCTCAGCCAGTCCTCCTCCGGGTACCGGGCGAGGAGTAGACTCGGCTGGCCTGGTGAGTCAGCAGGCCAGTCACGGCCTGCTGCTGTCTCCCAAGCGGGAGCTCGGCCACAGACGTCTGCTCTCTCCGCTGGCTTGTTCTCCAGTGAGCTCTGCAGGCGGGCTTTTATACTTCCGGGTTGGCGCTCTGACCTCTGAGGGGCGGGCGCCGGACCCGGTGGCTCCGCCCATGTTGGTGTTAGGGGTGGTTCGGCCCTCAGTGGGGCTGTGGGGTATCCCACCGCCTCGCTACAGACTCAGGGAGATCGTGGACCATCACTCCCTGGTGGACGTCTGGCACGACCGCCACCCGGACGACGACACCACCTTCACCTATGTCCAGGTTGGACCGTATCTATCTGTCACGCTTTCATCTGGCCCGGGCCCACGCCTCCGGCATCCGGCCGGCCCCGTTCACGGATCACCATCTGGTGACCATAACGGCCTCTCTCAGTTCTGAGAGGTCGGGGCCGGCCTATTGGCATTTTAATAATAGTTTGCTGGAGGACGTGGGCTTCGTGGCATCCTTCCGGGAGTTCTGGCTGGCCTGGCGGGGGCAGCGGCGCGGCCTTTCCCTCGGCGTGGCGGTGGTGGGACATGGGGAAGGTCCGCGCGCGGCTCTTCTGCCGGAACTACACCCGGGGCGCCAGCCGGCGGCGGGATGCGTTGTTAGGGCAGTTGGAGCGGGAGGTTTTGGAGCTGGAGAGGCGTCTGGCCTCCGGCCCCGAGGATCCACCCCTCTGCGCGGCGTACCGGGAGAAGCGGGAGGAGTTCCGGGCCCTGGAAGACCACCGGGCCCGGGGCGCGTTTGTTCGATCCCGCATCCGTCTCCTTCTGGAGATGGATCGCGGCTCCCGCTTCTTCTACGCCCTGGAGAAACGGAGGGGGGCCAAACAGCATGTCACCTGCCTCCTGGCGGAGGACGGCGCCCCCCTCACGGATCCGGAGGAGATGCGTGGCAGGGCCAGGGCCTTCTACGCCGCTCTTTTCTCCCCAGATCCGACCGACGCCGAGGCCTGCAGGGTGCTCTGGACCGAGCTCCCGACGGTCAGCGCGGGCGGCCGAGACCGGCTGGAGCTGCCTCTTTCTCTGGCTGAGTTCTCGGCGGCCCTCCAGATCATGCCCACTAACAAATCTCCAGGCATGGACGGGCTGACCGTGGAGTTTTACCGCGTGTTCTGGGACGTCCTCGGCCCAGACCTCGTCACCGTCTGGGCCGAGTCCTTGCAGAGCGGGGTCCTCCCTCTCTCGTGCAGGCGAGCAGTGCTCTCCCTGTTGCCGAAGAAGGGGGACCTCCGCGATTTACAAAACTGGCGTCCCATCTCGCTCCTCAGCACGGACTATAAGGTCGTAGCGAAGGCCATCTCGCTGCGGCTGGGGTCCGTACTGGCGGACGTGGTCCACCCCGACCAGACCTGCGCCGTCCCGGGCCGGAGCATCTTTAACAACCTGTACTTGGTCCGGGACCTATTGGAGCTGGGACGTAGGGATGGTCTGTCGTTCGCCCTCCTGTCTCTGGACCAGGAGAAGGCGTTCGACAGGATGGACCACGGGTACCTCCTGGGCACTCTGTGGGCGTTCGGCTTCGGGCCCCAGTTTGTGGGCTTTCTTCAGGTGCTGTACGCTGAGGCGGAGTGTCTGGTCAGGCTCAACTGGACCCTAACCGAGTCGGTCAGCTTCGGGCGGGGAATACGGCAGGGGTGCCCCCTCTCAGGCCAGCTGTACGCTCTGGCGATCGAGCCCTTCCTCTGCCTCCTCCGCCGGAGGTTAGCGGGGTTGGTGCTCCGGGAGCCGGAGCTGCGGCTGGTCCTGTCGGCGTACGCCGACGACGTGCTCCTCGTGGTCCAGGACCTAGAGGATCTGGTGCGAGTGGAGGCCTGCCAGGCCGTTTATTCGGCCGCCTCCTCCGCCCGGGTCAACTGGGCCAAGAGCTCTGGCCTGGTGGTCGGGGACGGTTGGCAGACGGGCTCCCTCCCACCCGCGCTTCAAGCCATTCGGTGGAGCGCGGGTCCGCTGCTCTATCTGGGCGTTTATCTTTCCGCCACGCATCCCTCTCCGCCGGAGAACTGGCTGGATTTGGAGGCCAGGGTGCGTGAGCGGTTGCGGAGATGGACGGGACTGCTCCGGTGTCTCTCCCTGCGGGGGAGGGCGCTGGTGCTGAACCAGCTCGTCCTGTCCATGCTCTGGCACCGGCTCAACACCCTGAGCCCGACCCCGGGACTCCTGGCCAGGCTCCAGAGGATAGCCCTGGAGTTCTTCTGGCCTGGGCTGCACTGGGTCTCTGCAGGGGTTTTGAGTCTTCCCCTGGAGGAGGGGGGACAGGGCCTGGTCTGCCTTCGTAGCCAGGTCCATGTCTTCCGCCTCCAGGCCCTGCAGAGGCTCCTTTATGGTGCAGGTAGTCCGGCATGGAGCACGTTAGCGCACGCCTTCCTCCGCCGCCTCCGAGGGCTCCGATACGACCGGCAGCTCCTTTTTCTTCATCCGAGAGGTCTTCCGCGAGACCTCTCGGAGCTGCCGGTCTTCTACCAGGACCTTCTCTGGACCTGGAAGCTTTTCTCGGCGACCAGGTCCATTGTGGCCACCGAGGGCACGGATCTCCTCGCGGAGCCCCTGCTGCACAATCCCGATCTCCGTGTGCAGGTGGCGGAGTCACCCTCGGTGAGCCGGAGGTTGGTCCTGGCGGAAACCACCAGGGTCGGAGACCTCCTGGACTACACCAAAGGGGACTGGGTGGATCCCCGCGCGCTTGGTCGGCGCATGGGGCTCTCCACCCTCGCGACCCCTCTGCGTGTACTCCAGGAGGTGGGCGCTGCATTGTCACCTCCTGCTCTCAGCTTCCTGTGGCGGGCCCTGCGGGAGGGTGCTCCCCGCCCACCCCTCACCCCGGGCCCTCCGGACCTTTTTCTCGGGCCCCTGTTCCATGAGCCCCCCCGGCTCTCCCGCTCCCATAATCCGAGCCGGCTGCGCACTTTGCAGCCGGTCCGGTTTCAAACCGCGCCTAGGGACTACCTGTACACGCTCGTGCTTCACACGTTGCATCACCTCACCCTCGTGTCCCGCCCCGACACCAAGTGGAGGGATTATCTGCTACCTGTGGAGGGTGAGGAGCCCCGGTGGGCCAGCCTTTATTCTACCTTAGTTCCAAGGCCCGCCGGGGACATTGGTTGGCGGCTCCTTCATGGGGCCGTGAGCACGGGCGTGTACTTGGCGCAGTTCACCCCTATTCCTGAAGCCTGCCCATTTTGTGGCATTAGGGAGACCCTGGCGCACGCTTACCTTGAGTGCGCCAGGCTGCAGCCCCTTTTCCGGCTTCTCCAGAACCTCTTGTTGAGGTTCTGGCTACACTTTTCCCCGCACTTGTTTATTTATGCACACCCTATCCGTGGCCCCACTAAGTCGCGAGACCTCCTCGTCAACCTCTTCCTGGCCCTGGCCAAACTCACCATCTATAATACCAGGGAGAAGATGTTGGACGAGGGGGTGCTTTGCGACTGTGGGGCCTACTTTCATACCTCTTTGGTTTCACGTCTCCGTGCGGAGTTTCACTGGGCAGCGTCTGCTGGCTCCCTTGCCACCTTCGAGGAGCAGTGGGCGCTGTCCGGGGTTCTCTGCTCGGTGTCCCCATCTGGTTCCCTGATTTTGAACCTTTGACCGTCACTTCGCTCCCTGTTTTTTTATTAGTTGTCCCACGTAATTATTTGGTACTGGGTCCAGTGGTCCCTCCCGCTAGGCTGGGGGAGGGGCCTTTAGTAGTGGGCGGCTGAGCCCGCCCACTTCCCGGTTCGCCAATACGGCCTCGCTACAGACTCAGGGAGATCGTGGACCATCACTCCCTGGTGGACGTCTGGCGCGACCACCACCCGGACGACGACACCACCTTCACCTATGTCCGGGTGGGGGACGATCGGTCGCGCCACTCCCGGTTGGACCGTATCTATCTGTCACGCTTTCATCTGGCCCGGGCCCACGCCTCCGGCATCCGGCCGGCCCCGTTCACGGATCACCATCTGGTGACCATGACGGCCTCTCTCAGTTCTGAGAGGCCGGGGCCGGCCTATTGGCATTTTAATAATAGTTTGCTGGAGGACGTGGGCTTCGTGGCGTCCTTCCGGGAGTTCTGGCTGGCCTGGCGGGGGCAGCGGCGCGGCCTTTCCCTCGGCGCGGCGGTGGTGGGACATGGGGAAGGTCCGCGCGCGGCTCTTCTGCCGGAACTACACCCGGGGCGCCAGCCGGCGGAGGGATGCGTTGATGGGGCAGTTGGAGCGGGAGGTTTTAGAGCTAGAGAGGCGTCTGGCCTCTGGCCCCGAGGATCCACCCCTCTGCGCGGCGTACCGGGAGAGGCGGGAGGAGCTCCAGGCCCTGGAAGACCACCGGGCCCGGGGCGCGTTCGTTCGTTCCTGCATCCGTCTCCTTCGGGAGATGGATCGCGGCTCCTGCTTCTTCTACGCCCTGGAGAAAAAGAGGGGGGCCAAAAAGCATGTCACCTGCCTCCTGGCGGAGGACGGCTCCCCCCTCACTGATCCGGAGGAGATGCGTGGAAGGGCCAGGGCCTTCTACGCCGCTCTTTTCTCCCCGGATCCGAACAAGGCCAAGGCCCGCAGGGTGCTCTGGACCGAGCTCCCGAGGGTCAGCGCGGGCGACCGAGACCGGCTGGAGCTGCCTCTCTCTCTGGCCGAGTTCTCGGAAGCCCTCCGGCTCATGCCCACCAACAAATCTCCGGGCATGGACGGGCTGACCGTGGAGTTCTACCGCGTGTTCTGGGACGTTCTCGGCCCAGACCTCGTCACCGTCTGGGCCGAGTCCTTGCAAAGCGGGGTCCTCCCTCTCTCGTGCAGGCAAGCCGTGCTTGCCCTGTTGCCGAAGAAGGGGGACCTCCGCGATTTACGGAACTGGCGTCCCGTCTCGCTCCTCAGTACGGACTATAAGGTCGTAGCGAAGGCCATCTCGCTGCGGCTGGGGTCCGTGCTGGCGGACGTGGTCCATCCTGACCAGACCTACACCGTCCCGGGCCGGAGCATCTTTCATAACCTGTACTTGGTCCGGGACCTATTAGAGCTGGGGCGTAGGGATGGTCTCTCGTTTGCCCTCCTGTCCCTGGACCAGGAGAAGGCGTTCGACAGAATGGACCACGGGTATCTCCTGGGCACTCTGCGGGCGTTCGGCTTCGGGCCCCAGTTTGTGGGTTTTCTCCAGGTGCTGTACGCTGAGGCGGAGTGTCTGGTCAGGCTCAACTGGACCCTGACCGAGCCGGTCAGCTTCGGGCGGGGAGTACGGCAGGGGTGCCCCCTCTCGGGCCAGCTGTACGCTCTGGCGATCGAGCCCTTCCTCTGCCTCCTCCGTCGGAGGTTGGCGGGGTTGGTGCTTCGGGAGCCGGAGCTGTGGCTGGTCCTGTCGGCGTACGCCGACGACATGCTCCTCGTGGTCCAGGACCCAGGGGACCTGGTGCGGGTGGAGGCCTGTCAGGCCGTTTACTCGGCGGCCTCCTCTGCCCGGGTCAACTGGGTCAAGAGCTCTGGCCTGGTGGTCGGGGACGGGTGGCAGGCGAGCTCCCTCCCACCCATGCTTCAAGCCATCTGGTGGAGCGCGGGTCCGCTGCTCTATCTCGGCGTTTACCTTTCCGCCATGCATCCTTCTCTGCCGGAGAACTGGCAGGATTTGGAGGTCAGGGTGGGTGAGCGGCTGCGGAGATGGACAGGACTGCTCCGGTGTCTCTCCCTGTGAGGGAGGGTGCTGGTGCTGAACAAGCTCGTCCTGTCCATGCTCTGGCACCGGCTCAACACCCTGAGCCCGGCCCCGGGGTTCCTGGCCAGGCTCCAGAGGACGGCCCTGGAGTTTTTCTGGCCAGGACTGCACTGGGTCTCTGCAGGGGTTCTTAGTCTTCCCCTGGAGGAGGGAGGACAGGGCCTGGTCTGCCTTCGTAGCCAGGTCCATGTCTTCCGCCTCCAGGCCCTGCAGAGGCTCCTTTATGGTGCAGGTAGTCCGGTGTGGAGCACGTTAGCGCACGCCTTCCTCCGCCGCCTCCGAGGGCTCCGATACGACCGGCAGCTCCTTTTTCTTCACCCGAGAGGTCTTCCGCGAGACCTCTCGAAGCTGCCGGTCTTCTACCAGGACCTCCTCCGGACCTGGAAGCTTTTTTCGGCGACCAGGTCCATTGTGGCCACCGAGGGCACGGATCTCCTCACGGAGCCCCTGCTGCACAACCCCGATCTCCGTGTGCAGGTGGTGGACTCTCCCTCGGTGAGGCGGAGGTTGGTCCTGGCAGAAACCACCAGGGTCGGAGACCTCCTGGACTACACCAGGGGGACTGGGTGGATCCCCGTGCACTTGGCCGGCGCATGGGGCTCTCCACCCTTGCGACCCCTCTGCGTGTACTCCAGGAGGTGGGCACTGCGTTGTTGCCCCCTTCTCTCAGCTTCCTGTGGCGGGCCTTACGAGAGGGCGCTCCCCGCCCACCCCTCACCTTTTTATCGGGCCCCTGTTCCGCGAGCCCCCCCGGCACCCGCGCTCCCATAATCCGAGCCGGCTGCACACTCTGCAGCCGGTCCGGTTTCGAACCGTGCCCAGAGACCACCTGTACACGCTCGTGCTCCACACGTTGCATCTGCTCACCCTCACGTCCCGCCCTGACACCAAATGGCGGGACTATCTAACGCCTGTGGAGGGTGAGGAGCTCCGGTGGGCCAGCCTTTATTCCACCTTAGTCCCAAGGCCTGCCGGGGACATTGGTTGGCGGCTCCTTCACGGAGCCGTGAGCACGGGCGTGTACCTGGCGCGGTTCACCCCTATTCCCGAGGCCTGCCCATTCTGCAGCATGAGGGAGACCCTGGCGCACGCCTACCTCGAGTGCACCAGGTTGCAGCCCCTGTTCCGGCTCCTCCAGAACCTCTTGTTGAGGTTCTGGCTGCACTTTTCCCCACACCTGTTCATTTACGCACACCCTATCCGTGGCCCCACTAAGTCACGAGACCTCCTCGTCAACCTCCTCCTGGCTTTGGCCAAGCTTACCATCTATAATACCAGGGAGAGGATGTTGGACGAGGAGGTGCTCTGTAACTGTGGGGCCTATTTCAGTACTTCCCTGGTCTCACGTCTCCGGGCAGAGTTCCACTGGGCAGCGTCCGCTGGCTCCCTCGACACCTTTGAGGAGCAGTGGGCGCTGTCCGGGGTTGTCTGCTCGGTGTCCCCATCTGGTACCCTGATTTTGAACCTTTGACCCTCACTTCACTCCCTGTTTTTTCATTAGTTGTCCCCAGAGATTTCTTGGTTCCTGGGTCCAGTGGTCCCTCCCGCTAGGCTGGGGGAGGGGCCTTTAGAAGTGGGCGGGTGAGCCCGCACACCTCCCGGTTGATACCAATAGGGCTTCGCTACAGACTCCAATTCAACCAATGCAGCTTACATTTCTCTGCCTACTCAATTTGGGTCTTGCATGTTGTACAAGCAATTACTGTACAAGTACAGAGTAATTCAAACTCTACTATCCAGAATATTTTGTTTGTTTAAAACAGAAATGTTGTTTTTTTTTACTGAGGGGTGGGGTCATTTTAGCATAAAAGGGGATATACCTATATGCCTAAATTTTTGCAATAAATGATTTCATAAAATCAAAAGAGAGGTTCTGGACACCTAGATAGCCTTCCTGGAAGCCAGCATTATCAGGTTCACTTTCCTGAGAATTGTCTTTGTTTTGCTGATATTGAGATTTCTTTGCATGTTCCTTCCTCCATTAGTCAGGTGCATTAGTGAAATTCACAAACTACTTCAAGTATTTTAGTGTTGTGGTTTTTTTTTTTCTCCAAGAGCTACCATGAGCAGTAATGACCATCCTGCTTCTCCTCCTAACCCTCTCCTCTCCATCTGGACTATATAGTTTTCTAATCTAAATGCCAGGTCAATAGGTAAATATATTTTCTGAATATATAACACTTGTTTGCCCTTCTCATCCATCACATGCCAGTGAAATTGTGGTTGTCTACTGTTTAAACAAGGAACACCTGACTACATAATAGTGTTTGTAAGAGTTTTTCTATTCTTAGCTTTTCTCCCCTTCCCTCTGCTAGCTAGTAGAATGCTGTGGATTATTTCCTCCATGCTGTATTGCTGAAATGACAAAATCCCATACACATGCTGTTTCTTTGCTTCTGGCTCCTGGATATATTCCACACAGGACATTCTCTCCTATCCCTTGACTGCAATTCAGCCCTTTGTAGAAATATGTATGTGTAACCTGGAAAGGACATGAACCATTCAACAACAAAATCTCTTCCTCTTTTTATTAATATAGGGTGTGAATTTCAGAGGTTGAAAGAAGAACTGGGCTGTAGTCCAAGCATAGAAAGCATAAGCATAAGTCCATAAGCATAGAAAGCTTATGCTCTAATAAATTTGTCTCTAAGGTGCCACAAGTACTCCTGTTCTTTTTGCGGATACAGACTAACATGGCTGCTACTCTGAAACCAGAGGTTGAAGGGATATTCTCATAGGATGTCCAAAGTACAGTGCTCCTCAGTAAACCTTTCAATGTGGAATAATATGGAAACAGGGCTATGCTCTATTTTTATCGCTCAGCCTTTCTAACTGGAGGATAATAGTGACTAAATGTACTATGGAGAAAAAAAGTCTTTAGATCCTCATTTTACTGTGTGGGATTTTGACTTTGGTGCAAAGACACCAAGCTTGTCAAGGTTAGCCTTCTGCTTTGTTGGCATTTAAAAAGTGCCATACTTCTTGCTCTACTCAAAGTGGAAGATCAAAGGTTTATTTAAACAGCACAATTAACAAATTATTCAAGCTACCTGCTGTTGCATTAATTTTAAACATCATAGAAAGAAGGAAAATGGGGGAAAGTGATTAACTGAAGCTCAGTAGATTACAAGTCTTTCCATTTGGGAATAACAGCTCTTCCTACCAAGTGGCTATTAAATCTAGACAATTTGATTGCAGTGGAAGGGGAGGGACAAAAAAGGTACCTCAGGGAGCAGAGAGAAAAGGGGTCTGTCCCTTGTCTTTCCCCACAATATATTTTTACCTCATTTAGCTCAAGCAAGAGTCTGACAGGGTGCTAACACCAGCACCCTGATCACTGATATTGCTGCAGCCTGGGGAAGACTGCTGGCACAGCTGAGGGCAATTATACACTTTCTGTTGGGGGACTGTGAGCATGGGGTGGTGATCACTGGGCTAATAAGATAATTGGGAGAATATCAGGGGTGATAGCAGCTCAGAGGGTGCGCCTGTGCCAAGGAATGAGAGCTGTGGGGAAGCCTATTCTTGCTGTAATCCCGCATTGCACAGTATTAGTGCATAAGAGAAGAATCAATACACACCTAGGTGAAAGATAAGTAGCCTGGTGTGTGTTTGTGACTGTGAAACCACCTGAACTGGTTAGGCAACTTGGTTCATTGGGTCACGACAGAGCTGCCCTGTGACAAAGAACGACCTGCTATAGATACCACTCCTGATGTGTATGCTCCCACAGTACATTACCCAAGTATAAAAGAAGGATCATGAAAAATGTATACTATAAACAAATAATTGTTTTTAGATAAGTCACTCAAAAAAGTGCCCAAGAAACGAAAGATCTTCTCATCCTTAGCTATAGCGGTTTGACCATCAATATGAAAAATGTTTCACATATCAAAAAAGCCACTCTGTAAACAGTCATGTTAGAAATTACTAAATTTCTAACATGACTAAATTAAGCAATACTTAGAGATGACAACAGTTGTAAGAACTTGTTCTTACAAATTGTATCCTGTTCCAACTACAGCGTCACTCTGCAAATAAGATTATGCAATACTTTTATGAGAATAACTGTGCTGACATCTCTGCTAAGCTTTTAAATATGCCCAATGAGCATCAGATATTTCCAGAATCTAGAGCAGTCTCAATCTGAGTTGCCAGCTCATGCAGTTCATAAAAATGCTCGAGTCTTCTCCCAAAGAAGGCTGATTTATGACCCAGTAAATATTATATGATATCAGAAGTTATAGTTAAAAAAAGGTGGAGCAATTACTTCCTCAACTGCCCTGGCTTTTCAGGGAAATCTTGCAGAAAAATTCCATCAGTTTAAGCAACAAGTTGATAACTGCTCTCATTTCAAGAAAGGCTTCAAAGAAAGCACTTAAAATACTATCAATGGCTTTCTTCATGGGTCACTCCCATTAGTAGTGCAAGTGCACAATGCTTGTACATAGGAGGAAGATGATAAAGGTGGTTTTGAAAGGACTATGGAAAACATTGAGATTTACTATATCTCTCTAAAAATACTGCTCCTGAGAGATTTTTGTTATTTGCAATAAAGAGCAAATATATGTGACTGGCAATGCTCAAAGATATGAATTTGACTCATTAATGAACAGACAGGAAAGCATATGGAATAATAAAATTAACAGATTGAGACACTGACTGCTGCAGAGAGCATGAATTAACCTTAATCTGAACCACATACATTGGTAGAGGCGGTGAAATACAGCCAGGAGCTCTAGGTGATCCAGCAAGAGCAATTCCATGAGGCATCATTTCAGAAGGGGAAAAAATACAGCTGAAGAAAATGGAAATTGCAATCAAAATAGAAATAAAAAGCTTTCTGAAAGTCAGATTCCTATTTGATGGAAGTGGTGGTGAATGTGAGCCATGAAATATAATCAAATACAAAGAGAAAAAATCATTTTTCATAGGCATATTGTACAGTTATAAAGTCCAATCTAATCTTGGAGAACAGCAAGGCTTTGGACAGATCTCCTTAGATACACTAACTGTACAGCAAACTTCTTCACCATGAAAAATACAGCTAAGCATAAATGGCAGATGTAGCCATTAAACAGGATATTGATGCACAATGGAGTGTTGGGCCAAGAAAAAAAAATAATTTAGCCAAGGAAAAGGCACAGAAATCTAAAGCAGATTTCATATTTGGGACATAAAATATTGGAACAAGGGCAAGGGACTACTATAATTTTCCATACAGTGAGATGAAGTTAGTTTAACAAATTATTCTTGCAACTGCTGTTATACCAATAAAAACTAGCAGGATCTTATTAAAGGGGACAAGATAAAGATGCCACAATTATTATTATAACAATTTGATTTATGACCAATAACTAATATTTTAATCCTTATACACACACATTATACCTAATACCTATACACACACACACACACACACACACACACATCCATCAGATGTTCTGCAGCTGCTGCATAGTTACAAGTCCTGCTTGAGTCTGTGGCTTGAGTTTGCAGCTTGGGTTCATAGCTTGTGGCGGCTAACTGGCCAGGAAAGCTGGGCACAAGGACGAGCTGGGTCTCTGTTTGGCATGCACCGATGCCCTTCCATGTTGGCAGCAGAATGTTACCCTCCTCCAAAGTTTTTCATCTCACCCATCCTTTTTGTAGGCTTTAGTCTGAATCCAGAGTCTATAGGTCTTGCTGTGTCACGCTGCCTCTGGGTTTGGTGATTAATCACCTGTCAATTGCAGACATGACTTTCAGCCTGGGACCTGGCTTTGATCTTCCTTCTATTGTACCTTTTCTTTTTAGGGTGGATTCTTCTTACTTTGTTAGGGCTTTTGTCTGCATCTTCAGCCGTTGGTGTTTGAACTTTATTTAATCAGGACAGGCTGGGACTGGAGGTTGATTCCATCATTCCTGCTGGAAAGGCGTAACGAGTGGGGTACCGCAGGGGTCTGTTTTGGGACCGGCTCTGTTCAATATCTTCATCGACTTAGATATTGGCATAGAAAGTACGCTAATTAAGTTTGCGGATGATACCAAACTGGGAGGGATTGCAACTACTTTGGAGGACAGGGTCATAATTCAAAATGATCTGGACAAATTGGAGAAATGGGCTGAGTTAAACAGGATGAAGTTTAACAAAGACAAATGCAAAGTGCTCCACTTAGGAAGGAAAAATCAATTTCACACATACAGAATGGGAAAAGACTGTCAAGGAAGGAGTACGGCAGAAAGGGATCTAGGGGTTATAGTGGACCACAAGCTAAATATGAGTCAACAGTGTGATGCTGTTGCAAAAAAAGCAAACATGATTCTGGGATGCATTAACAGGTGTGTTGTGAGCAAGACACGAGAAGTCATTCTTCCGCTCTACTCTGCTCTAGTTAGGCCTCAGCTGGAGTATTGTGTCCAGTTCTGGGCGCCGCATTTTAAAAAAGATGTGGAGAAATTGGAAAGGGTCCAAAGAAGAGCAACAAGAATGATTAAAGGTCTTGAGAACATGACCTATGAAGGAAGGCTGAAAGAACTGGGTTTGTTTAGTTTGGAAAAGAGAAGACTGAGAGGGGACATGATAGCAGTTTTCAGGTATCTAAAAGGGTGTCATAAGGAGGAGGGAGAGAACTTGTTCACCTTAGCCTCTAAGGATAGAACCAGAAACAATGGGTTTAAACTGCAGCAAGGGAGGTCTAGGTTGGACATTAGGAAAAAGTTCCTAACTGTCAGGGTGGTTAAACACTGGAACAAATTGCCTAGGGAGGTTGTGGAATCTCCGTCTCTGGAGATATTTAAGAGTAGGTTAGATAAATGTCTATTAGGGATGGTCTAGGCAGTATTTGGTCCTGCCATGAGGGCAGGGGACTGGACTCGATGACCTCTCGAGGTCCCTTCCAGTCCTAGAATCTATGAATCTATGAATCATCCATACATAACTTATTCACACATCTAAACTAAACTAATAAGATTACAGCAGGGTTTGCAAAAATGAAGGTTGCAGCAAGCCCTTACAAAATGGAGTAAGCGTTTTAAAATGGGGTTTGAATTACAATATGGCAAACAGTGAACAGAAATTACAATATAGACAAGTATAATGGATGGCAAACAGTGAACAGAAGTTACACTGTAGGCAAGTGTAATAAATGGTGAACAGAATTTACAATACTGAAACAGTGCAAGTCTTAGTGATTTAAGCAGGAATTGGATTGATTGTGACACTCACAAAGGCAGCTGACTGAACAGCTATGGCTCTTAACAAGCATCTTAACTATTAATTAGCCAGTTATTGGGGTAACCGGTTTTATGAATGAATATTGTTTCATTCATAAAACTTTACTTATGAAGTTACATTAATAAAGTAAACAATTAAAAACAATTTTATTTATCAGTCCTACATTGTCCCCCTTTTGACCCTTCAATCCAGGGGTACTGAATGGGTCACACTTTCTGTAATTGTTTTAAGGCAGAACCAACATAACAGTTAGGATTACTAATAGGACAATGATGGAATGAAAAATTATATTTAGAACTGCTGACCAAGTGGTCTGCTCCTACAACACTCTGCCCCTTTATTTATGATTATTACAGCAGTTGTTGTTATTGTAGGGCACAGGTGATCTGTTGCAAACAAACCAAACAATTATAAAACCATTACCATTACAATAATTGGGTACATTGACAAACAAGATGAGGCCCAAGTTTGATGCTGCAATAGCCATCAAACAATAAAAGTCACTGAGGTCAGGACCTTTTTAAGCACACACAACAAGTAAGATTTTGTAGGAGTACCACAGTTGTTATGCAAGGTTAAGCTGATTTGGACTTAAAGTAACATTTAGTTGCTAAAATGTTGTAGAATTTTCTATTTTTAACAGTTGTTTTTAAGAGGTTTCTGGGACCTGAAAGATGGGGCCCTACAATCATGGGCAAAGGTTTTACAGGTTCTTCTTCGAGTGCTTGCTCGTATCGATTCCAATTAGGTGCGCGCGCGCCGCGTGCACGATTGTCGAAGAATTTTCTACCCTAGCAACACTTGGTGGGTCGGCTGTGGAGCCCCCTGGAGTGGCGCCTTCATGGCGCTGGATATATACCCCAGCCGACCCAGCGCCCCCTCAGTTCCTTCTTACCACCCCTAACGGTCGTTGGAACTGTGGAGCGCGGCATAGCTGTTCTCCACTCCCCCACAGCTTATCCTGTTATTCTGTAAATAGTTGTAGTTATAGTTGTTGTATAGTGTTAGATAGTTGTTCATTTTACTTTTTAATAGTTGTAGATAGTTAGCGGGGGTTAAGGGGGTTGTTCTCCTCCCTTTTTTCCCCCCGGCACATAGCCGCGCTCATGCCCAAGGCTCCCGGCTTCCTGCGCTAAGCCTATGCCCACGAGTGATCTGCACGACTTGTGTCTGAAGTGTCTAGGAGAGTCCCATCAGACAGATAAGTGTAAAATCTGTAAGGCCTTCAGACCGAGAACCAAAAAGGAGCGGGACTTTCGGCTTAGGCAACTCCTCATGGAGGCGGCACTTAGCCCGGACCCTCCATCGGCGCGTCCGGCCCCGACAACGAGCGCCTCGGTGCGCAGCGCCCCTGCGGCACCAACTGGTACTGCACCGCGGGCAGAGTCGGACAAGGCTTCATGGCACTGGCCTCCTTCGGCACCGCACCTGCCACAAGGGCCTTGGCGCCGATCCTTGTCTCCGGGACATAAAAAATCCTGCAAGGCGCAGGAGACTGCTGTCCTGAAGACGCCGGCTCCCCCGGTGCCGGGGGTAGAGCCGCGTCCACCTTTGGACCACCAAAAGCAGGTGCCTGCTACGCCGTTGACTCCGGCTCCGCGGCCGTTGAGTCCGGTGCGGACGGGATCACTACCTCGGTCGGTGGTGGAGCCTTGTCTTCCGTCGACCCCAGAGACCTTCGCGACGGCGAGAGACCTTATTGCTCTCACGGAACCAGCACCACTCCAACCACCGGCACCGTTGCCTTCTCGCGCGGTACAATCCAGGGGCAAGCCTGCCCTGGTGCGCCCGCCATCTCAGGGCGTGGACTCACAGCACCGCTCCAGGTCGCGAAGCAGGTCCCGACGCCGCTCGCAGTCCCGATGCCGACTATCACTTTGGCACCGGTCGTACTCGCGGCCAAGATCCTCGTCGCGGCACCGCTCTACGTCTCGGCACCGTTATGATCATCGGTACCGATCGAACTCCAGGCATAGTTCCCGGCACCGGTACGAGCGACGCTCGGCTTCGAGGGGCCGCTCCCAGCACCGTGTCTACTCGCGGTCGTCTTCATCCAGGTCCAGATCAGCATCTCGGCACCGACGTGGTCATCGGCACTGATCCCGATCCCAGTACCGCTCACCGGCACCGCACAGGGACCGATCATCTCCGGACCGGCACCGAGCGGCACCGTATCATCCGGAACCGATTTCGGTGCAATCAGCACCGCCTTGGCCCTCGAGATCGGCGTCTCGCTCCTCCGATGGGGCCTCGAGATCGGCATACTCCCCTCAGGGGCAGGCTGCTGAGGCTGACTTGGGCCACTGGCAGGAGGTAGCGGAGGATCCCGCACAGGGACCTACGCACTGGTCGTTCTGGACCCCGTGGGCGTATCACCAGGCGCAGGGGACTCCACCATCAGCCTCTCGCTTGGCACACTCTGAGCACAGGGCTCCGGAGGCCACTATCTCCCGCCCTCCCCCAGGGGGCATGGAGGTTCCCGTGCCTGCACCACCTGAGGTCCTGGACCCAGGGGCGGGCGACACTCCGCTTCAGGGACCCTTGGAGCAGGACCCGCCATTAGACCCCTTGCCACCTGAGGCATCGTCCTTATCTTCCCCAGATGAGGCGGTGGCAGGCACAACAGCCACAGGTCCGCCCCCGATAGATCTTCGGGCACACCAGGACCTATTACGTAGGGTGGCACGTAATATGGGCCTCCAGGCAGAGGACATAGTGGAGGTACAGGACCCGATTGTGAAAATCCTCTCTGCGGATGCCCCATCCAGGGTGGCATTCCCTTTGATTTGCACGATTCAGGCTAATGCCACTGCGATATGGCAAACTCCTGCCTCTATTCCACCCACAGCCAGAGGGGTGGAAAGAAAGTACTTCGTCCCCTCCAAGGACTATGAGTACTTATATACTCATCCCCAACCGTGTTCACTATTGGTGTCATCGGTGAACGCAAGGGAGCGCCACGGTCAGCAGGCTGCAGCGCCCAAATCGAAGGACGCTAAGCGCTTCGATTTTGTTTGGGCATAAGGTATATTCAGCCGGAGGGCTGCAACTTAGAGCGGCTAACAAGCAGGCGCTCTTGAGCCGCTATAACTTTAATTCCTGGAACTCTATGGGGAAGTTCAAGGAGTTGATCCCCCAAGACTCCAGGGAAGAGTTCGGGGCCTTAGTGGAGGAGGGTAAGAAGGTGGCACGGACCTCCTTACGGGGCTTGCCTCCTGAACTGCAGCAAACCCTGCAGGATTTACCCTTTGAGGGACACGGGTTGTTCTCGGACAAGACGGACTCTCGGCTGCAGAGCCTCAAGGACTCGAGAACAATCATGCGCTCCCTGGGGATGCATGTTCCAGGACCCCAGAGCATACCCTTTAGGCCCCAGCCTCAAAGGTTCTACCCCCCCCGCCTCGTCCGAGACAGGGCTCCGCCAGAAGGCGGGGACGAGGTGGTAGGAGAAGGTTGACCGGCCCTCAACCCGGTCAGAACCAGGGGCCGCCTAGGCCACCTTCAGGCCCTAGGCAGAACTTTTGAAGGTGCGGTCAAGGACGGCGCTCCAGTCACCACCCAGGATCCAGCTCCCTCCTTTCGGGATCGCTTCTCCCATTTCCCCCGTGCTTGGTCCCTTATAACCTCGGACCGTTGGGTCCTTCGCACGGTGGAGAGGGGATACGCTCTCCAGTTTTCTTCGTTCCCTTCCTCCCCGTCCCTCTTCAGGGACCCTTCTCACGAGCAACTTCTTACACAGGAGGTTTTTATGCTCCTGGCTATGGGGGCCATAGAGGAGGTTCCACCAGAATTAAGGGGGAGGGGGTTTTATTCCCGCTACTTCCTGATCCCCAAGTCCAAAGGGGGTCTGCGACCCATCTTAGACTTACGCAGACTCAACAAATTCATAGTAAAGTTGAAGTTCCGCATGGTATCATTGGGGACCATTATCCCTTCCCTGGATCCTGGAGACTGGTTCGCCGCCCTCGACATGAAGGACGCATACTTTCATATAGCAATCTACCCGCCTCACAGGCGCTTCCTGCGATTTGTGGTAAACAAGGTGCACTACCAATTTGCAGTCCTTCCCTTCGGCTTATCCTCGGCCCCAAAAGTGTTCACAAAATGTATGGTTGTCGTGGCAGCATACCTTCGTCGACAAGGGATACAGGTGTTCCCGTATTTAGACGACTGGCTGGTACGCGGCCCCACCAGGGAGCAAGTTCGAGCTCACGTCCACATAATAATACACGCATTCCACGAGTTGGGCATTCTGCTCAACAAACAGAAATCCACTCTAGAGCCAACCCAGAGGATAGAATTTATTGGGGCAGTCCTAGACTCCAGACGTGCATGAGCTATTCTACCAAACAATCGCTTTCATACCGTCACAAGCCTCATTCGAGAGCTCAGGGCCTTCCCGATTACCACAATGAGGACGTGCCTCGCCCTGTTGGGTCACATGGCCTCTTGCACATACGTAACCAGGCATGCCAGACTTCGGCTTCGCCCACTTCAGGCCTGGGTATCATCGGTATACCGTCCTTATCAGGACAACCTGAACATGGTGGTCACGGTTCCGAGCTCGGTCTCGACCTCCCTTACCTGGTGGTTGGATCACAGAGTGGTTTGCGAGGGAGTGCCATTTCATGCCCCACAACCCTCTCTGCACCTGGTCACAGACGCTTCATCTCTAGGTTGGGGTGCCCATCTCGGCGAACACCATACCCAGGGCCTGTGGACCGCACCCCAACTAGCCCTGCACATCAATGTTCGAGAGCTGATGGCGGTGCGCCTGGCTTGCCAAGCATTTCTCAATCTCCTACACGACCGCTGTGTGTTAGTGCTCACCGACAACACCATGGCCATGTTTTACATCAACAAGCAAGGAGGAGCACGCTCGTCGCTTCTATGCCAAGAGGCCATTCGCCTGTGGGACTTTTGCATCGCCCACTCGATACATCTCACGGCATCGTTTCTTCCTGGAGTCCTGAACACGCTAGCGGACCGCCTCAGCAGGTCCTTTCAGACGCACGAGTGGTCAATTCGCCCAGACATCATCTATTCCGTTTTCCAGAGATGGGGATTTCCCCAGGTCGACCTGTTTGCATCTCGAGCCAACAGGAAGTGCCACACGTTCTGCTCCCTACAAGGGCGAGCTCTGGGCTCTCTGTCGGACGTGTTTCTTCTACCCTGGAAAGACCACCTGTTTTACGCTTTCCCTCCATTTCCTCTGGTCCACAAGGTACTGCTCAAACTGCGCAGAGACCAAGCACGAGTAATTCTAGTCGCTCCAGCTTGGCCGAGGCAGCACTGGTACACCACACTGTTGGAGCTCTCGGTTCAAACACTGATCCCACTTCCGTTGTGTCCAGATCTCATCTCTCAGGACCACTGCCGACTATGTCACCCTGACCTACAATCGCTCCACCTCACGGCGTGGTTGCTCCATGGCTGAACCAGGCGGAACGACAATGTTCACAGTCTGTCCAGCAGATTCTGCTGGGCAGTAGGAAGCCTTCGACACAGACCACTTACTTAGCCAAGTGGAAGCGGTTCTCCTGTTGGTGCGAGCAACGAGCCACGTCCCTGTTACAGGCGCCTATTCCTCTCATACTGGAATATCTCCTATCCCTAAAACAGCAGGGCTTGGCAATATCTTCAATCAGAGTCCACCTCGCCGCTATTTCGGCCTTCCACCCAGGAGAACTCGCTTCCTCGGTATTCTCTAATGCGATGGTCGTTAGATTCCTCAAGGGCTTAGACCGGATGTACCCACAACAACGCCAGCCCGTTCCAACGTGGGATCTCAACCTGGTTCTCTCCAAGCTCACAGGGCCTCCATTCGAGCCATTGGCTACCTGTTCACTCCTGTACCTATCCTGGAAGACAGCCTTCCTTGTAGCCATCACCTCAGCAAGGCGCGTTTCTGAACTCAGGGCGCTTACGTCCGAGCCCCCATACACGGTTTTCCATAAGGACAAGGTGCAGCTTCGCCCACATCCTGCCTTTCTTCCCAAGGTGGTCTCACCGTTTCACGTGAACCAGGATATATTTCTCCCAGTCTTCCATCCTAAGCCACATGCTACTCGCCAAGACCAGCGTTTGAATTCTTTGGACATACGCAGAGCCCTGGCTTTCTATATTGACTGCACAAAGCCGTTTAGAAAGACGACACAACTCTTTGTTGCAGTGGCCGACCAGATGAAAGGCTTACCGGTCTCCTCACAATGCCTGTCCTCTTGGATCACGTCTTGCATTCGTGCTTGCTATGACCTGGCCGGTGTCCCGACGCCGCACCTCACCGCTCACTCTACGAGGGCCCAAGCTTTCTCGACTGCCTTCCTGGCTCAAGTCCCGATCCAGGACATTTGTAGAGCTGCAGTTTGGTCATCAGTCCACACATTCGCAGCTCACTATGCACTGGTACAGCAATCCAGAGACGATGCTGCATTCGGGCCAGCGGTCCTGCACACAGCAATGTCTCACTCCGACCCCACCACCTAGGTAAGGCTTGGGAGTCATCTAATTGGAATCGATATGAGCAAGCACTCGAAGAAGAAAAGATGGTTACTCACCGTTGTAACTGTTGTTCTTCGAGATGTGCTGCTCATATCCATTCCAAACCCGCCCCCCTTCCCCACTGTCGGAGTAGCCAGCAAGAAGGAACTGAGGGGGCGCTGGGTCGGCTGGGATATATAGCCAGCGCCATGAAGGCGCCACTCCAGGGGGCTCCACAGCCGACCCACCGGGTGTAGCTAGGGTAGAAAATTCTCCGACGATCGTGCATGCGGCGCGCGCACACCTAATTGGAATGGATATTAGCAACACATCTCGAAGAACAACAGTTACAACGGTGAGTAACCGTCTTTTATGGGGGCCCAAGAACTACCCTTTAGGGCTTGGGGAAGTAGAACCAGAGTGCATAGAGGAAAGTGTGGAATTAACAATACAAGCAAATGTAACTAACAATACAAATGTATTAATAACAAAAATTAACAACAAAATGACTACTAGAGAACCCAACAAAAAATAAACCTGATGCATTGGGGACCAAAGTTTTTTGGACACAAGTGGTGATTGATAAATTGGATGGACATGGGGGGAAGTAGAGAGAGGAAAAGACATTTGCCCTGTCTAGTGTAGTATTTCCTCTTTTTCTGGACCCAATGCTAGCACAGGACACCACTAGAGACAGACACAGAACATGCAACACAGAATACTGAACACAGACTTTGTTATGACACTATAACCATGGTATTTTATAACTCTTCAGCTGGTACCAGCTCTCCTGATGTTCTGGTTCAGAGCCTGAAAGATAGAAGCTTGGAAACAAATTAGCACAGTGCTTTCACCATGGCAGAACCTGCTTGGTCTCTGCCACAGTGTGTTTGGTACTTGGGGCTGCACAAATGCTGCTATTAAGTGGTGCATTTCTTGTGAGTGTAAATCCTCCCTTTTTCTCAATAAAAGGGCGTTAACACTCCATCTAGAAAAAAATTTCTGTTTTAAAAGCTCCAGCCATTTTGCCATGGCCTGGAGATCTGAGGCAGAAGCAGGCACTGTTGTTAACTGTTTTAATGGCATTTTGGCCCTGAGAGGAGGAATTTACCCAAATATTCGAAATATCCCCCTTCCCAATCTCCAGAGCGGTTCCAAAGGTCTGCCTCCTTCTGGGGTCTCAAATGTTTCTTCTCCTGATGTTACTGCTGCTGTAAGAGATTTGAGAGTGCTGTTTTACCTCTCTGTACCCAACCTGTTTTCCAGTTTTTCTATCTGTTGCTTGCCTAGGCCCGATCCTGCTTTTTTCAATAAACCGTTCCTTTCCATGGGCACAAGCCTTGTTCCACTACCAATTTAGCAAGGGGGGTAGGCTTTCCAACTAGCCCCTACCCTTTCTGGTCCTATGGTCCCACTCCTTAAACATTTTCTTCAAAATTGTGAAATTACCACAATATTACTTAAAAACAAACAAACAAACAAACATAAACCACACTACACTGCCCAAACACCTATATCTTTCAGAGTTTGGTTTAACAGAACAAGACCTGTATCTTATGTTTTTAACCCACTCTGGGCCAGAGGGAGAGACGCTAAGCTTCCCTCTGTATTGCTCGGCCTTCTACCACCGAAGGTTCATACACGAAAAATAAAAACCCTTCCGAGGGGCAGAGCGAGAAACCCTAAGTTCTCCTCTTATGCTCAGGCATGCTACAGCCGAGGGTGTATGCACCTTTTCTTGAACATTTTTAAAAGCTTGTTCAAACTTTCTTGTCACTCCTGATATCGTTCAGCAAGTGACACAGCCTAGATTCTGAAATCGTAGCTTATTAAATTTCCTCGTCACACCTGACACCGGTCAGCGAGCAACACAGCCTAGATTCTGAAATCATAGCTTATATTAGTTATTTTTCTGCTACCTATCCGGAGGCCAGCAGGTTTGGTTAACCAGATTGTATTATGCTAAGTTTACTTGGTGGTGTGCACACCAATGTTTACAATAACTGATATATTCCCCCTTTCACAATTCTCCACCAAAATGTTATACCAATAAAAACTAGCAGGATCTTATTAAAGGGGACAAGATAAAGATGCCACATTTATTATAACAATTTGATTTATGACCAATAACTAATATTTTAATCCTTATACACACACATTATACCTAATACCTACACACACACACACACACACACACATATCCATCAGATGTTCTGCAGCTACTGCACCGTTACCAGTCCTGCTTGAGTCTGTGGCTTGAGTTTGCAGCTTGGGTTTGTAGCTTGTGGAGGCTAACTGGCCAGGAAAGCTGGGCACAAGGACGAGCTGGGTCTCTGTTGGGCATGCACCGATGCCCTTCCATGTTGGCAGCAGAATGTTACCCTCCTCCAAAGTTTTTCATCTCACCCATCCTTTTTGTAGGCTTTCGTTTGAATCCAGAGTCTATAGGTCTTGCTGTGTCACGCTGCCTCTGGGTTTGGTGATTGATCACCCGTCAATTGCAGATATGACTTTCAGCCTGGGACCTGGCTTTGATCTTCCTTCTATTGTACCTTTTCTTTTTAGGGTGGATTCTTCTTACTTTGTTAGGGCTTTTGTCTGCATCTTCAGCCCTTGGTGTTTGAACTTTATTTAATCAGGATAGACTGGGGCTGGAGGTTGATTCCATCATCCATACATACCTTATTCACACATCTAAACTAAACTAATAAGATTACAGCAGGGTTTGCAAAAATGAAGGTTGCAGCAAGCCCTTACAAAATGGAGTAAGCGTTTTAAAACGGGGTTTGAATTACAATATGGCAAACAGTGAACAGAAGTTACACTGTAGGCAAGTGTAATAAATGGTGAACAGAAGTTACAATACTGAAACAGTGCAAGTCTTAGTGATTTAAGCAGGAATTGGATTGATAGTGAAACTTACAAAGGCAGCTGACTAAACAGGTATGGCTCTTAACGAGCATCTTAACTATTAATTAGCCAGTTATTGGGGTAACCGGTTTTATGAATGAATATTGTTTCATTCATAAAACTTTACTTATGAAGTTACATTAATAAAGTAAACAATTAAAAACAATTTTATTTATCAGTCCTACACTGCCACA
The DNA here is from genome assembly GCF_013100865.1 of Trachemys scripta elegans. Classification (NCBI taxonomy): domain Eukaryota; kingdom Metazoa; phylum Chordata; order Testudines; family Emydidae; genus Trachemys; species Trachemys scripta. The sequence continues at coordinate 74,618,160 of NC_048306.1, read as the reverse complement.
GAATTGTATACAGAGAACACAAGACGATATACTAGGCAAATTCTCTGATGTCGGTTTAAAATATCTGAAAGGAGTATACCATATTAAGATAGACAACTCAGTGCTTCCAAATTCCAATGTAAAGTCAAAACTGAACTTGATAATGTGGAAGAGACGGGATTTACTGAAAAGTAAAACAGACAGGCTGACTTAATTGCATGGTTTCAAATGAAATACTTACTTTTTACTTTGTGAAGTATATTTTATCTATACAGTTTTATGATGTTTAAAAATTATTTGGCATATAATTCATGTCAATGGTCAAAGTGAGTTGCTAAAAATGACACTGGAAAAACAAACATTAAGCGTTTCAGTAGTGAGATGCTGATCAACAATCTATCAATTTTAAAATGAATGTTTAAAATTAAATATACACAAGTTAAGAGGGAAGGTACTGTATATCTGGGGTCTGGCTTGGGTTATGAGGGATTACAGGTGTTGGTTGCAAGGGTGAAGAGATACATACATATCACATAACCAGCATAGACCCAGATTGAGGTGCAAGAGTTTTTCAAGTGTCAGTGGATAAGAGGGTTCGGGTACCCCAGGGCCGGCTTTAGCAAGAGCGTGGCCCGATTCCTGGGGGCAGGGCTTGCTGCAAGCCCCGCCCCCAGGACCCGAGCCGCGCCGCGGGGGGGCGGAGACGGGGGGGACCCGAGCCGCGCCGCGGGAGGGGGAGACGGGGGGGACCCGAGCCGCGCCGCGGGGGGGGACGGGGGGACCCGAGCCCCGCCGCGCCGTGGGGGGGGAACGGGGGACCCGAGCCCCGCCGCACCAGGGGAACAGGGGACGGGGAGCCGCGCCGCGCCGCGGGGGGACGGGGGGGACCCGAGCCGCGCCGCGGAGGGACGGGGGGGACCCGAGCCGCCCCCAGGACCCGAGCCGCGCTGCGGGGGGGGGGACGGGACGGGGACGGGACGGGGGAACCCAAGCCGCGCTGCGGGGGGGGGGGAGACGGGGGGACCCGAGCCGCGCCGCGGGGGGGGACCCGAGCCGCGCCGCGGAAGCCGTGGGCTGGAGCCAAGCCGGACCAGAGCCACTGGGGCCTGCGGGAACGGGCCGCGCCTCCCTGGAGCCCTTCTCCCGCCCCCAACCCAGCTTACTTGTGCTGCTGGCCCGCCCCTGCTTCCTCTCAGACTTCAGGGGAGGGGGCGGGGCGTTCAGGGGAGGGGAGGAGGGGCCGGGGAAGTGAGCTGGGGGCGGGGCGGACAGCTGCAGCGCGGGGCCCTCTTGGCGCGGGGCCCAATTCAGCCGAATCGGCTGAATCGGCCTAAAGCCGGCCCTGGGGTACCCCACCCATGGAATGTATAAGGAGTCCAAGTCAGTATCTGTGTAGCGAATGAGTACATGGGTGGGGTGTGTCCCTTGGTTCGTCAGGGAAGAAAGTGGGTTATTTCCCTGGTCGGTGGTCTCAGTTACTCAGTTGGTATTGGCAGTGTCCTGTGATGTGTTCTGTATAAATGTCTCTTACTCTTTAACTCAGCCAATTGTACTCACATCAGGTGATATTTTTGAAGAACAGCCATTTGCATTGACACTCCTAACTAAACAAGGCAGAAAGAAAATATGCATATATGGTGTATATAATTTGTACGGTATCTTTGAGGACTTGTTTGCTGCACCTTGAAATAGAAACAAGTCCACCTTCCCTGCTACAGAGGCAGAAGGGAGTGCTACATTTCCCCTAGCTCCCTCAATTCCTAAGTTATAACAGGTAGTACATTTTATTTAGTGTTTTCCTGCCCTTAGAATTTCCCATCTTTGCATGGTATAGTAGCAAATTCTGGTTATGGAATTCAGACAGCAGGTTTACTCTACACCAACTGTCCTCTCGCCCAGAAACAAGAAAGGGATTGGCTACCTCTACAATGTTGTTATATGATTATTCAATATGTATATTACAGTATCTATTTTAGAGTTTTTCCATCACCATAGTATCCCAGCACATGCCACCCCAAATTCACAGCAATAAAAAAATCTCTAATGGACTTCCTGGATTCTCTGGCTCTTTTAAAGATCATAACTAGAACTGCGATCCCACTGCATTAGGTGCTGTACAGACACAAAGAGGCAGAATGAGAGAGAGAGAGAGAGAGTCAGTTGAGGCCTGGGCAAAAAGTTTGGAAGGGGATAGGGCTGAGGAGCCCACACTGGCTGTCCTTTGGGGCAGGATCTTAAGGGGTCAAGACTAGTGAGAGGCCAGAGGCAGGCAATCCAAGGAGACTGGCTTATACGGGGCCCTCATGGGCTGAGGTCACAGCAGAGGTGGCGAGTTGTATGGGCCCATGGTACGCGGGCTCCAGCAACTTCAGGAATCAGGGGGCCCAGCTCCACCAATGTTTGGGGCCGGGTCTCTCCCCTGGCCCCGCCTGCTGCCCCCATACCCCACTTGCTGCCCCCATGCACCTCCCTCCCGAGTGTCCCTGCCTGCCCTAGGCAGCAGGTGGCTGCCCCCTGCAGCCCCATGATGCGCTCCCTCGCTGGCTGCTGCTGTGGCCCGCTACAAGGGAACCACACAGCAGGCAGACTGAGGCAGCTGCAGAGGGAGGAAGTGCATTGCAGCCCTGCCCCCAGCAGGTGACTTGGCTGGACCTCCTGAGCAGCAGCCTGGGGGGGCTTGGGTGAGTGTTATGCTGGAGCCCCCCTAAGCTCGCTGCTGCTGGCAGGGAGAGGGCTGGGGAGAGTCCTCCTCTCTAGCCCCACCCTGCACCCCAGCCCCAGGGCAGCCTGCCTGCTGTGCCCCAAACTCCTCATTCCTGGCCCAGCCCCACACCTCCTCCTGCACCCCAACCCCCTGTCCCAGCCCACACCCAAACCCCCTCCCAGAGCCCACACCCAGCACCCAGATCCCCTCCTGCACCCAGCACCCCAAACTCCAACCCCCTGTCCCAGCCCACAGCCCGCACCCAAACTCCCTCCCAGAGCCCACACCCCTCCTACGTCCAACTCTCTCCCAGAGTCTGCACCAGCCTAGAGCCTGCACCCAGGACCCAAATTCCCTCCCAGAGTCTTAGGTGGGTGGGACTTGGACCCGTTCTGGCCACCACCAAAAATTAAACAAACCTGCTGCCCCTGGGTCACAGGCCCACAAATGCCTGTATTAACATATATTTGCATCTCTATTGGCCAGCGGCAGCGGAGCTGGCTGCTTTATAATAATTAGACATACTCAGCAGGTGTCCCCGGGGCAGAGACCCCCCAGCCTCCCTCTCTCTCGGGGCAGAGCACTCCCCCACGTTTCCCTCTCCGGTCCCCTGCCCACACGCCGGCAGGAGGGGGCGGGTCTCAGCGGCCGCTCTCTGCTCCCTCCCAGACCATCCCGTCGCGGGGCGGTGCAGTGCAGCCGGGCGGCAGACGGACAGAGGGGTGCCTGCGCTGCGCTCCACTCCACCTACCCGGACCCGGACGCGGCTCTGAAGGTGAGGGGTTGACAGGGGAGCCGGCTGCCCCGGCCAGAGGGGATTGCCCCGCCCTCAGGGGCAAGTGGGGGGAACTGCCCGCCATGGTGCTCGGGGCGGGGTACTGCTCACCCCCAGGGGCGGCTGCAGGGGGCCGCTGTCCCCCGCGGGTGATGGCGATGGCGGGGCTTGCCCCTTCCCCAGCAATGCTGAAGACCGACAGCTTTCACTTTCGTTTCTTCTGCGCCGCGCGACCCTCCGTGGTCTCTGTAGACCCGGGAACTGGGACTTCCTGCTTCCCGCCCCGTCTTGTCCGTGGACTGGGATCTGTATGTCTGCTTCCCCCGTCCCTAGCGTGCTCTGCAATCTGTCAGAAGGGAAGGGACCCCATCACTCCCCTGTTAGTGAGAGAGGGAAAGCGCTTGATCTCTGTGCTTTGCCAGAAAGAAGACTGAGAGGCGAGTCATAAGTACCTCAACCAGGGAAAATAGCAGGTACTAAAGGGCTCTTCATTTAGTAAAAAAAGGTATAAATGGAAGCAATCTCTGGATGTTAACAAAAACAAAAACTTCAAATTAAAAATGAGGCACATATTTTTAACATTGAGAGAAATTAACTGTTGGAACAAACTACCGAGGGAAGTAGTGGAGTCTCCCTCTCTTGAGGTCTTCAGGTTGCCTATCTCAAATATATGTTTTAATCCCACTGAGAAGCATTCATGGGCAGAGGACTATTCTCTTGGGATGGACTCACCCTGAGTCAGGAGGGAAATAGACTTCTGGGATGGAGGCTGGCATAACTGATTAAAAGAACTTTAAACTGAGAACTCAGGGGAAACAGTTGGGAGATGCTCACATAATCTCACTCCTGATTCTAATATTGACAGGGCGGAAAGTCAAGAAAGGGAGAATACAATAGTGGAGAAAGGAACAGCAGTGGATAGGAGAATGGACATTAAGCGGAAAGAAAGTGCCAATACAAATGAAGCTAGTAGGTAGGCTGTACTGGCAGTAGAATGATCATACCCAGTCAGGTGAGGGATCTGGCCAAAGCCAAGCAGAAACAACTAAGATGTTTGTATTGCAAGGAGCCTGGGTAACAAAATGCAGGAACTAGATCTACTGGTGCAGGAAGTGAAACCAGATATTATAGGTAGGGCCCTACCAAATTCGTTGACCATGAAAAATGCATCACAGACCGTGAAATCTGGTCTTTTGTGTGCTTTTACTCTGTACTATACAGATTTGATGGGGGGACTAGTGTTTCTCAAATTGGGGGTCCTGACCTGTGATAAATAAAGGGGGGGGATAGCTCCCTTTGATGAGCACCCATCCAGCCAGTTAGCTGTAAAATCCCTCTTGGTAACTGTTTTTACTTGCTTTACCTGTAAAGGGTTAAAAAGTCCCCCAGGTAAAGGGGGAAAAAAAGTGGACACCTCACCAAAAAAGCCAATGGGAAGGTAGAACTTTTTAAATATTGGGAAAGAAACTTTCTCTTTGTCTATTCTCTGGGCTGCAGGGACGGAGCAGCAATGCTGTAAGCAGGAATGCTGTGTAAGGCTTGAACCAGATATGAAAATTCATCAGATCATACCTAGAATTACTTATTTGGAACCCCCCCCCAAATATGTAAGAAAATTAGGTCTGTTTAGCTAGACAAAATCAGGTTTATTTTCTTTATTTTGTCTTGTGGATCTCCTCTGTGCTAACTCCAGATGCTTTTGTTTGCTTGTAACCTTTAAGCTGGACCCCCAAAAAAACTATTTTGGGTGCTTGATTTTTGGAATTGCTCTTTTAAAATATAGCAAAAGTTCGGGATGTATTTTCTTTCTTTTTGTGTTTAATAAAATTTACCTTTTTTAAGAACAGGATTGGATTGTTGGTGTCCTAAGAGGTTTGTGCATGTTGTTTAATTAGCTGGTAGCCACAGCTAATTTCCTTTGTTTTCTTTCTCAGCTCTTCCTGGGAGGAGGGGTGAAAGGGCCTGAGGGTACTCCACAGGGAGGAATTCCCAAGTGCTCCTTCCTGGATTCAAAAGGGTTTATTTTGCATTTGGATGGTGGCAGCATTTACCAAGCCAAGATCAGAGAAAAGCTGTAACCTTGGGAGTTTAATACAAGCCTGGAGTGGCAAGTATTAATTTTTTAAAATCCTTGCGGGCCCCATTTCTGCACTTGGAGTGACAGAGTTGGGATTTGGCCTTGACATGACCCAATACGGAGTTGTATGGGGTAACAAGCTTATTTTGGGGGGGGGTCACAGTATTGCTACCCTTACTTCTGTGCTACCTTCAGAGCTGGGGAGGGGGGAAGGGGGCTGAAAAGCAGCAGCTATTGGTCAGGTGCCCAACCCTGAAGGGACTGTGAATTTGGTAGGGCCCTAATTATAGGATAGCAGAAACATGGTGGAATAGTAGTCCTAATTGGAGTATGAGAATTGAAGGGCATGTGCCGTTCAGGAAAAGCAGAAATAAAGATAAAGATGGTGGAGTGGCATTGTATATTAATGATGAGGTAGACTGTAAAGAAATTAGAAGTGATGGAATGGATAAACCAGAGTCTGTCTGGGTCAAAATCACTTTGGGGAAGAAAGCTGCCAGAGGTTCCCCTAGGATAGTGGTTGGTGTATGTTATAGACCCCAGAATCTGATTTGGATATGCATGGAGACCTCTTTAATATTTTTAATGAAATAAATACTACTGGGAATTGTGTGATTATGGGAGACTTCAATTTTCCAGATTTAGACTAGAGGACAAGTGCTGCTAATAATAGTAACAGAGGGTCCTGTGGCACCTTTGAGACCCTCTGTTGCTTTTTACAGATTCAGACTAACACGGCTACCCCTCTGATGCTAATAATAGTAGGGCCCAGATTTTCCTGGATGTGATAGCTTCCAGATTTCTTCACCAACTAGTTGCTGAATGAACAAGAGGTGATGCCATTTTTAGATTTGGTATTGGTGAGCAGTGAGGACCTCATAGAAGAGCTGGTTGTAGGAGACAACCTTGGTTTGAATGATTATGAGCTAATTCAGTTTAAACTAAATGGAATGATAAACAAAAATAGATCTACAACTAAGTCCTTGATTTCAAAGGGTGAACTTTAAGGGTTCTATAGTCATATCGATTAAAAGAAAACAAGAAAAGAAGAAATGGGACTGCTAAACACTGAGGAAGGGGTGGATAATCTAGGCATGGCCCAACATCTAACAAATACTTTGCCTGAGTTTTTAATCAGGACAATGAAGAGCTTAGGTATAGTGGCAGGGTGGCTAATGGAAATGAGAATATAGAAATTATCATATCCAAGGTGGAAATCAAACTCAACTAGCTTAATGGCACTAAATGGGGAGGCCTGATAATCGCCATCCAAGAATATTAAAGGAACTGGCACATGAAATTGCAAACCAATAGCAAGGATTTTTAATGAATCTGTAAACTCGGGGATTGTAACCTAAGAATGGAAAATTGCTAATATAGTACCTATTTTTAAGAGCGGAAAAGAAGTGGCAAACTACAGGCCTATTAGTTTGACCTCAATTGTGTAAAAAGTCTTGGAACAATTTTGAAAGAAAAAGTAGTTAAGGACATAGAGGTAAACAGAAATTGGGATAAATATAACATGGCTTTACAAAAGGTAGATCATGTCAGACCAACCTGATTTCCTTCTTTGAGAAGATAACTGATTTTTTAAGACAAAAGAAATGCAGTAGATCTAATCTAACTGGATTTCAGTAAGGCATTTGACACAGTTCCAATGGGAAATTATTAGTAAAATTACAGAAGATGGGATTAATATGAGAATTGAAAGATAGATAAATTAAAGGGGAGACTGCAGTGGGTCATATTGAAAGGTCAGCTGTCAGGTTGGAGGGAAATTACTAGTGGAGTTCCTTAGGGATCAGTCTTGGGACCTATCTTATTTAACATTTTTATTAATGAGCTTGACACAAAAAGTGGGAGTGTGTTAATAAAATTTGCAGATGACACAAAGTCACAGAGGAGGACCGGAGTATCATACAAGATTATCTGGTTGACCTTGAAAACTGGAGTAATAGAAATGGGATGAAATGTAATAGTACAAGGTCATTGACTTGGGGACTAACCACAGGATTTGTTGCTATAAGATGGGGACTTGTCTGTTGGAAGTGACAGAGAAGGAGAAAGACTTTGGGTGTATTGGTTGATCACAGGATGACTATGAGCCACCAATGTGATGTGGTCGTGAAAAAGGCTAATACAGTCCTGGGATGCATCAGGTGAGGTATTTCCAGTAGAGATAAGGAAGTATTAGTACCATTATACAAGGCACTGGAGAGACCTCATCTGGAATACTATATGCAGTTTAAGAAAGATGAATTCAAACTGGAACAGGGGCAGAGAAGGGCTACTAGGATGATCTGAGGAATGGAAAACCTACCTTATGAGAGGAGACTCACAGAGTGTGGCTTGTTTAGCCTAACCAAAAGAAGGCTATGGGGAGATGTGATTGCTGTCTACAAATACATCTAAGGGATAAATACCAGAGAGGGAGAGGAGTTATTTAAATTAAGCACCAATGTGGACACAAGAACAAATGGATATAAACTGGCCATCAACAAGTCTAGGCTTGAAATTAGACAAAGTTTCTAACCATCAGAGGAGTAAAGTTCTGGAACAGCATTCCAAGGAAAGTAATGGGGGCAAAAAGCCTTATTTGTTTTAAGATGGAGCTTGATAAATGTATGGAGGGGATGATATGATGAGACTGCCCACAATGGTATGTAGCCAATCTGCGACTGTTAGTATCTAATATCTCCAATGACCAGTGATGGGACACTAGCCGAAGAGGGCTCTGAGGTACTACAGAGAGTTCTTTCCCATGTGTCTGGCTGCTGGGTCTTGCCCACATGCTCAGTGTCTATCTGATTGCCATATTTAGGGTTGGGAAGAAATTTTTCCCCAGGTCAGATTGGCAGAGACCCTGAGGTTTTTTGCCTTCCTCTGCAGCATAGGGCACAGGTCACTTGCAGGTTTAAACTAGCATAAATGATGGATTTTCTGTAATTTGACATATTTAAATCATGATGTGAAGCCTTCAGGAACTCAGCCAGAGGTCATGAGTCTATTACAGGAGTCGGTGGGTGAGGTTCTGTGGCCTGCAATGTGCAGGATGTCAGACTAGATAATCATGATGGTCCCTTTTGTCCTTAAAGTCTATGAGTCTAAGTTATTAGGCTCAATGCAGGGATAACTGGGTGAAACTCTATGGCCTGTGTTCTACAGGAGATATGTCTAGATGATCTAATAGCCCCTTCTGGCCTTAAAATCTGTGAATTCCAAATTTGTTTTTTTTTTTAATCTCTAAACTCCTAGTGGGTTTAATGTACTTCTTTAATCTGTTAATTATCTCTTCTATGGGACATTTTCAGTTATTTACTCTTTTATCATATTAAAGGTTGGAGATGTAAATTCCATGAAGAAACATAGCAAATGCATGCTCTGACCTGGGAGATGTCCCCAGGGTACAATCTGGACTGTTGAACAACAGTGTCCTCTGAACTCTCTAGACTGGGGTGCCTTTTGCAATGCTTTACTGGTGAACAACAACCTCTCCAAGTTCTGCTCACACGCAGCCTTCAGCATGTACATTCACTCCCAGCTAAATATATGAATGCTCTCCCAGCCATTCATGAACTACACATAGTGCGATATCCGCAAATTCTTAGTCCCAGCCTTGTTCCCCAGAAATGTGCATCTTGTACTACTTAGTACCCTCCTGGACAGTACAAGCTCATAATATGTCTTTTCATTTCATCAAAGGTGCACCAGCCTTTCTATCTCAAATGGAGTTTCGCACGCACTTTAATCCAAACACATACTAGTTATGATTAAACAATAAGATAAGTTTATTAATTACAGAAGATAGATTTTAAGTGATTATAAGTATAGATGCGTAGTCAGGATTGGTTACAAAAGAAATAAAAAGATAAAAACACAAGCTAATAATGAACTTAAAAGCAAAATGTCTCTCTCAACATAAGCTCACAGGGCAGACTGGGTCTCCTTCCAGCCTGGGACCACTCCAACCTTTGTTCAGTTCTTTTAAAGTTGTTGATGTCATAAGCAGAGAGATGGGAGGAAGAGAAGTGGGGTGGAGGTTATGGTCTCTCATTCTTATACTCTCTCCCCTCTTGGAGGATTACCCCCTGCTGGGGCGTAGGCAACCTGTAGTCCCTTGTGGACGTGAGGGTTGAAATGTTCCTGTGATACAATGTAAATTTCTGGTTTACACCTTCCTGGTGCTGAAGAATAGACAGTTAAGAGGATAATGGCCCATTAGTACATTGCTGGCATGCTAGCATTTCTTTGTCGCTGAGAAATTGGTTTGTGGGCATGACCCAGAACTACAACATATTTCAGTAACAATCATATAGTAAAATCTCACAATTTTACATGCAGTGTTGTTACACACATTTCAACAAGATGATAATATTCAGCAGATTATGAGTTTTCAAATGAAACCTCAGAAAATATACTTTGTACAAAATATATCATAACCATATAAAAGTGAGGAATATGGGGTATAGGGTATCACATGGGATACGAAGTGTCACAATATATATTTACAAAAAATCTGGTCTTAGTTTTACTCCGTAAAGCTGAGACAGAGGGGGTGAGGTAATATCTGTTATTGGACCATATTACTCCACCCACCTTGTCGCCCTAATATTCTGGGACTAGGGTGACCAGACAGCAAATGTGAAAAATCAGGAAGGGGGTGGGGGAGTAATAGCGTATATAAGAAAAAGACCCCAAAATTGGGACTGTCCCTATAAAATCGGGACATCTGGTCACCCTATCTGGGACCAACGTGGCTACAGCTACACTATAAAGCTGGGCAGTTTGGTGTTTCAGCTTTCTCTCGTCACAGGTTTCTATGCAGAGACATTGATGGGGGTGATAAGATATTTCCTTTGGTTGTTTCACTCTTTCGGGGGCATCTAGATTTTTTTTAATAGTTGTTCGCTTGCTTGTGGAGGGACCAGAGGTTTTAGAGGTGTCCCTCTTGATTATTTAATTATTATCCTTTTGATTTTCATGTTAATTTAGTCCTCCTGAAATGTGCTGGCTTGTCAGCAGTAGAGGCGGTTGAGGATCTATATAAGCAATCTAACCTGGGGGTTTGCAAACTGAGGGTTGTGATCCCTTAGGGGGTCACAAGGTTATTAGGTGGGGGGTCGTGAGCTGTCAGACTCCACCCCAAACCCTGCTTCCCCTCCAGCATTTATAATAGTGTTAAATATGAAAAAAGGTGTTTTTAATTTATGCGGGGGGAGGGGGTTGTACTCATAGGCTTGCTGTGTGAATGAGGTCACCAATACAAAAGTTTTAGAACCACTGATCTGACATGATGTGTGTGGAAAAAGAAACAAAGTCACTCCCAGATATCTAAGGTAAACTTCCTTCTGGATCCCCCGGAGCAGCTTGTTTTTGTAGGTCTGCTTTCTACACTGTAAACTCTCCAAGGAATGGTTTGCCTTAATGCCTGCTGTTTCCATGGGCCTGAGCATATTGTTACTACTTTGTGGGCATAAGCAAATATGCTCGTGTCAGTATTTTCTGTGACATAACCAGAAAGAGAGAGAGCTGCTTAGACCTCATCATGAAGAGAGATGACAGTTGCCTTACATTATATTCAAAACAAAATAGAAAAATCATATCCACTGTTGGGAGGGTGAAGGGAAATCCCTCTACTTCCCGGGTTCTTGTCATGCAGACAGCAAGCAGCAAAAGACCAGAAGTCCTAAGCGCAGACAATGCGATGTTTATTGGGTTTCATTTCCAAGCAAGTTTATTCCGAAGCCCTTCACACCAGTCGGGCTTATATTTATACACCCATAGAGTCTGTTCCCCAGTGTTCCGTTCCCAGCTCTGAATGCCACAGAGAGTTTACCCCATGTCCACCTTCCCAGTTCTGAAAGCGCAGAGCATTTACCCAGTGTCTCCCTTAGCAAACATGATTCCAGTTTCCCTTCCCCCCACTTCCTGTTTGATCGTAGTTTATATAGTAATAGTCTCAGCTATACCTTAACCAATCATTTTACTGAAATTTAACTAACCAATCCTAACATAGTGTAACATAATTCTCTAACCAATTATATCTCACTACCCTAATTAACTTACACCTAGCAAAATTAATTGTACAGCAGATAGAAACAATTAGAGAACCAGACAGATTAACGATAGAAAAGTGGGGGCCATAAAGATAAAACAGTACAGAAATTAGCATTTCACAACCAATGATAAGTGATTTCTTGCCAAACAGGATGCTATCAAACTAAGTTTTCTTTAACCATCTTTATCTGTTGGTGATAGGCACTATCAGGACACGATTGTATTCCTAACAGCCCAATACCACCTTATTTCAATGTGACTGGTGTGGAAAGTAAGGATGTGACCATACACTTCCCAGTTTATGGCTGCCCCTGCTGCTTAGCCTAAGAACAAGGCCTCAGACTATCTTAGTGAGAAAAGGCCCATACACAGACGGACTGTGATTTTGATTCTCTGTTTTTATATCCCTGTAACTAGATAAAAAGTACACCTAAGTTCTTAAAACAGGCCTTTACAGGCAGACCTGAATAACTATAATCTAACACTCCACCTCTTTCTTTTTCTTTTGGGATCCTCCTGCCCAGGTATCCCTGGAAAAGCATAGGACATATGGTGACACATTTCCTGATAGGGCCAGGCATCAAGTTGGAATGTGTTGATGCTCCATCTGTCTCACTACCCCTTGTGTAGTACAATGCCCTGCACCTTCTCTCGTACAGGCATACCACACCTGTTCCAATTAGTGTTCCAGACTTCCCATTATAGTGGGCCCGAGAAGGTTGTCTAGTACACTGGGCGGGAGGGCTTATTACATTATTTATAGGTTATCATTAATAGCTGTTCTTTAGAGGGTTGTGCCCTTCTTGACTGTTTCCATATGCAACGTAACACAAATATACTTAACAATACTCCAGCCATTATGATAATGCACAGCAATACCAAGAGTCCTGACCACTGCAGTATAGTTCAACATCCTGGCCACCACTAAAAACACTGCTTCTCCTCCTTTGAAAGGGTTAAAACCCTGTGAATGCCACCCTTAAGTGTATATTTTAAATGTGTCCAGTTGTTGGCAGTTTCAGTGAGCTCTGCTCCTGCAGTCTTCACATGCCTTTGTCCATATCATGAGTCCACTGGATATTCACAGAAAATGGGGTACTGTCCAAACCAGCTCGACCACTTTGTATGGAATGGGTAGTATGCACTGGTTCGATTGTGCGCAGCAATGAGTTTCACAGATCCGTTTGTACACCATAGTCCCAATGGCACATAGATGTGTGTAACTGTGCCAGATGCTGGTGCAATTGTGTCCCCAAGTGTTGTGTACATTCCCAGCAAACACCCCATACCCCATATATATCACCCCAATGGCCCCCATTTGCAACAGACGCGTGGCCCCTCATCCACCCCAGCCCTGGAGCACTGGGTGGTGCAGCCCCAGTGCCGGGGGCCCCCCAGCACTGGGCAGTCCCAGCTACCCCAAGTTCCATTTGCCCTAGACCCAGACCCAGCCCCAGCCAGCTTCCCTGGAAGAGGAGCAGCCTGCCTGGTGGGCTGGGGCCTGGGGCCAATTAGCAGCAAGAGGGGAGGGGGCCTCCTGATGGAGCGTGGGCGGGGCCACATGGGGCTGTTTGGAGAGGCACAGCCTTCCCCTGCCTATTAGACACGCTGCCCATGGAAAAATCTTGTACTGCACCTGATGCATACATCTACAGTTAGATTCTGATCTTATGTTTGCTAATGTCAACCTAGAGAGCGCATCTCCTGACTTACACCAGGATAACTGATATCCGAATCTGTCTACATAATAATGATAAAACAATGGTCTGAGGAAACATATGCAAATATTTTGCTGAAAGTTTTTCTTTTGTTTTTGTTATTTTTTTCAAGTGCAGTTCATGCATAGGAAATGAAGAAAAGAATGTGGGGATGTTATTTCCCTGTTTGATAAATTTCATAGTACACTTAAAAATAATATCATTCCATTCTTCTGATTTCTCTTAACGCAGTTGTTTCCTCCACTGTTCTTTCAAATGTTTTGAATGTCCCTGAGGCATTTGGGCTAATTTGTCTATTGGAAATATAGTTAAGTACTGGAAGTGCGGATCCCTCCAATGGTCAGAGAACAATATTGGTACTAATTGATGCTGACCATTACATCAATAATGTTTCTGCTTGAGTAAGACAATGGAACTAAACAGGTGCCTTGATATGTGGAAGACTGAGGTTTTAATTTGCATTGGAAAGCAGAAGGGCATGTTGTTCTGGCAGTTCAGCTTGTTAGGCAGGACTTGATTAGAGCCAGTCTGTTTCTTAGCAACAGCCCTCCCTAACTAAAAACACACTTTAAGGGAGAGGAGGAGATTTGCTAATACCTCTCTGACAAGCTGGATAATGTAGAAAGCAGAAATTCACAGCTGGAGGCTAACCAGGGATCTTTATTGGACACTGGGATTTAAACACCTGTGCATCAGACCTGTCTTGTTTTAATTTTGAATGCTAAGCACACATGAGACTGAACTAAGAAGATTCATATCTTTGGACAGAAGAGAGGTCATATTCTAGGTTACTGACTTCATATTTATCTGTGGCATTCATGTTACAATATTTACTGCACTTCAAATATTTTTTTTTCAAATATGTATACTAATCTCTCATTCACTATCTAGAAAATAGTATCAGTCCTCTTAGTTGACTCAAAACAGTATGTTAAGATTCAGAGTAAATGGGATAGTTATTTATGATTAACCCACCTGTTCCAGATTAGTTTTGCAGGTTTCTTAATACACTGGGAGTGGCAAAATAAAATCCAAAATCTCACATGTTTAGTAGCCAAGTTTAGTAGTTCTGTTCTTCTAGTCACAGAACGGTTACATCTCTAGAGGTGAACAGCTGTTGATGAAGGCCCTGAATATGGAGAGAGAAATGATCTTTTAGGCAGCGAGGGCTGATCTTATGGAGAGATTTGAATATTAAGATCATGGGGAAGGGACTCTGTTCTGTCGGGAACCAGTGTAGGAAATGGAGCACCAGGATCATGTGTTCATGGTGACCTGGTGGGGTTTTTTTGTTTGTTTTTTAAGCAAATGATTTGTTGCAATTTGTACCTGTTAAAGCTTTTTGAATATTCTTATTTGGTTGGTTGTTTTATTAAAACAACAAGGAGTCTGGTGGCACCTTAAAGACTAACAGATTTATTTGGGCATAAGCTTTCGTGAGTAAAAACCTCACTTCTTCGGATGCATCTAACTAAAAACACACTTTAAGGGAGAGGGATGCATCCAAAGAAGTGAGGTTTTTACTCACGAAAGCTTATGCCCAAATAAATCTGTTAGTTTTTAAGGTGCCACCAGACTCCTTGTTGTTTTTGTAGATACAGACTAACACGGCTACCCCTTGATACTTGTTTTATTAAAGCTATATGACTTCATTCCCAGATTGAATTACAATATTGAGCCTAGAGTTCACAAAAGTATAGGGTTCTATAGCCAGATTTGTCTCTGATAGAATTGGACGCAATCTACCAGACAGCCTCAAGTGGAAGTTGGCATTTTTCTCAGTCATGGTGCCTAACTACCCAGTGGAATCTACAAACCCTGAGTTAGGCATCTAGCTCCCTATATGGTGCATGGAGGAGAGAGAGGCATCTAAGAATGAAAGCCACCTAAGCTTGCCAATAGTGGATGCTGACGGAAGGGTTATCACCTAAGTCCCAGAGTTAGGTGCCTATCTCAGCTTGGGTCCACATTCAGGAACCCTCTCCTGGAGTTTAGGCACCTAAACTGTTTTCTCACAAGAACAGTGATGTCACGTGCCTAACACTATACAAAATGGCCTCTTTCTAGCAACACTGTGTCTTTTTTGCCTGGGTTCAGTTTCATCCAGGTGCAGACTGTCTAGGGATATTTAATTTTTGGAGGAGAAAAAACAAACTAGCTGTTAAACTTTCTCAAGATATACGTGTAGTTCTGAGTTACTACATGGATCTCTATATCATCTCTTGCTTAATCGATGGTTCAACACTAACAGCAACAAAAGTATTAATGTGTCATTGAAGGAAGTGGTAGTGTGGTTAACTACAAAGACCACAGGGACTTCTGAAATGCCGGGAAAAAATCATCTAATTATTCATCAGGTGCTTGTTGTCACCAGGACTATGGGGAATCTCACTGAGTAGCACTCTGCTTGCTCTGAATCTCTGTCTTCCATGTTGCCTAGTCCTTTACACCTGTGCAAAGTGGAAGCACTTTTACACTTCTTTTATACAAGTGTCAAAGACTACACACTGTGCAAAGCAGTGGGGATTCAAGTCCTCTGCCTGGATTCCAGCTCACACAGTAGCACTTGGTGCTTTGTCTGAGTGAATAGGTACTGCTTCTTTGAGCAAAATGGAACCCTGGAGAGAATGAGTTTCCTCCAAACTCCCTCCTTCAGTAACAGTGTTTTTCTTGAAGGAGTCTAGTTAGTGAATAGGTGCTTGTGGAACTCCTTTTCTTGTCTTTTTCATCCCACTTCCCTGGTTCTTGTCATGCAGCTCTGACACTGCAGAGCCTTTATCCCATGTCCCCCTTCCCAGCTCTGAAAGCACAAAGTGTTTACCCAGTGTCCCCCTTCGCAAACATGATTTCAATTTCCCTTCCCCCACTTCCTGTTTGACCCCAGTTTATATAGTAATATTCTTAGCTATACCTTAACCAATCATTTTACTGAAATTTAACTAATCAATCCTAACATATTATAACATAATTATCTAACCAATTATATCCCACTACCCTAATTAACTTACACCTAGCAAAATCAATTATACAGCAGACCGAAACAATTAGCGAACCAGACAGATTAACAATAGAAAAATGGGGGCCATAAAGATAAAACAGTACAGAAATGAGTGTTTCACAACCAATGATAAATGATTTCTTGCCAGACAGGATGTTATCAAACTAAGTTTTCTTTAACCATGTTTATCTGTTGGTGATAGGCACTATCAGGACACGATTGTATTCCTAACAGCCCAATACCACCTTATTTCAATGTGATTGGTTTGGAATCTGAGGATGTGACTGTACGCTTCCCAGTTTATGGCTGCCCCTGCTGCTAAGCCAAAGGCCCTAGCCTAAGAACAAGGCCTCGGACTATCCTAGTGAGAAAAGGCCCATACACAGGTGGACTCTGATTTTGATTCTTTGTTTTTATACCCCTGTAACTAGCTAAGTGATAACTAGCTAGCCTGCTCCACCAGCCTTCACTTACCCGAGTGTCAAGATAGCAAGATTATGTAATGCTCTTTACTATTAGGACTTTGGATACCATGAGGATAAGAGACATATAAATACTGGAATAAAGTCGCTATTTCAATTTACATCACAAGTCCAAAGTTCATGAAGTGGCTTATGCGATAGAAAGATTAGTATCAGTACTATTACAAATTGTGACGTGTTTGTGCGTGCCAGGTTCATTCACACTAGTGGAATTCTATTTGCTGAAACTTTTTTGTTATATTAATTCTGTTGAAGGAATTCCTTTTTTTACAAAAAATAATATTTACCTCCCTTTCAAGTTACAGTGGATGTAATTAAAGTTTCCATTGTCTTTCACTGGAAGGTAAGTTATTGCCTGTTTGAGTATGTATTCCCTATACTTATGAAAGGGACTACCATTAAATCCAGTAATATCTTATCTAACAGTAGAAGGGTTTTACAAATTACCTGCAGCTCTTCACCCTTTTTTCTAGAATGGATTCTTTATCTGTGGATTCAACCAGGCAGGAATTTCCTCCTTCATAGTATATTGTTTCTTAGTATTTCTTCACACAACGCACAGTCAACCTGTGGAACTCCTTGCCAGAGGATGTTGTGAAGGCCAAGACCATAGCAGGATTCAAAAAAGAATTAGATAAATTCATGGAGAATAGGTCCATCAATGGCTATAAGCCAGGATGGGCAGGAATGGTGTCCCTAGCCACTGTTTGCCAGAAGCTGGGAATGAGCGACGGGATGGATCACTTGATGATTACCTGTTCTGTTCATTCCCTCTGTCCACTGTGGCACTGGCCACTGTTGGAAGAGAGGATACTGGGCTAGATGAACTTTTGGTCAGACCCAGTAGGGCCATTCTTATGTTCTTATCTGAAAAAGACAGAACCATAGAAATATAGATCTGGAAGGGACCTTGAGAGGTCAACTATCCATCCCCCTATGCTGAAGCAGGACCAAATATAAATGGTTCTCCCCCCCCACCCCCCCCATTTTATTCATACTTCAGACATTTCCACTCATTTCCTAGTCTCTCCTCCTCATTAGCAATTTTATTGAAATTTGGTCACAGGAGCAGCAGGGTGATACAGATGTCTGGATTTTTTTTTCTTCTTTCTTTTTCATGCTAGCTGGCTGTGTTGTAACTTAGGCTCACCGCTTGCTACCAAATAGCCAGCTAACACTGCTTCAGCCATGTCAGTCTGTGTCTTAACATGATTGAAAAGCCATCTTAATACTTAAATCGATTAAGCTAAGAAGATTGGAAAAAATTGTAACCTTTGTGTAACAGAGGGCTTTTTTTGTTTTCAAAACATGAAACAAACATCTTATTTTGCAGACACACTTGTAAACGGAACTATGGAAAAACGTGAGTAAAATATTTCATTAACATCGGTTAAATGTCTTCTAATATCTGGATCACTTACAGGAGTCTAAACTAAACAGCCAAATTAGCAATATATATTACTACAGTAGTAGTGGGAGGGCTTCTTAGAATAAATGAGCTTCAACACAGATGTTTAAATCCCTCTTAACATCCTTGTGACATGTAGCCACATGTCAACTGCATTGATCAGTGTAAGTACTTATCAGGCCTAAGTTATCTGGATGAGCAGATAATGGGTGAAATGTGAAATGATACAAGGCAGGAGCAGGGACTATTTTAAAAAAATCTCAAGGACCTGAACTTGCAAAGCTGCTTGTTAATTAAGTAAGAAAAAATTATACCAGAGTGAATGAGGAGAATCATTTAATTCTCCTTCTCTATAGAGGAGAATGCTGGCTTGTGTTCGCAAGTAATTATTTGAATTAGAATGGTACCAAGAACTTTCTATTTTGAGTATTACAAGAGAAACAGATAAGGAAGTTGCTGGTATGGAATAAGAATTAACTAACCTCCTAACTAGATAGTTTACAGTACCTGTTTCCTTTCAGCACTTTTGGGATTTGAATGCATCTAAATTGTTCTGATTCTTTCATAATGTAAAACTTCTCATTAGCGTTTTTTTAAAACAAGCCTTCTGTTTTTAAGGGCATTTCATATTGTTTAAATACAGCAAACCTGTCACAATGTCTAATTTTCATATAGCTCTTATCTAAAGGAAATAAGTTCATTTTATAGATTTGTTTTTTAATTTGACAAAACAAAAAAAAAGAATATTTGTTTCTTTCTTCCAGCAAATAAAGCCGCTGAATTTCCAAATCCCACTTACCCTCCAGGTTA
This sequence comes from Trachemys scripta elegans, assembly GCF_013100865.1. Lineage (NCBI taxonomy): Eukaryota > Metazoa > Chordata > Testudines > Emydidae > Trachemys > Trachemys scripta. The sequence goes on along the minus strand of NC_048306.1, from coordinate 74,599,152 downwards.
TGCAGGAAATCAAGTTCCTTATGGATATCCTCAGTACGCACCTCAAACTTTCCAAAGTAAGGCATTTGGTTATGATATGCTATACAAATTAACTCATCTGTTTTGTCCCCAGAAAAAATAGTTTGTGTTCCAAGATGGGAGCCACCTGTGAACTAATTCCCCTGCTATTAATTTTCCGGGATGAAATGTTTACTATTTTTTGTAGAAAAGCTTGATTGTTCTTTCCTTTATTTGTAGTACTGTGGTAACATGCTACCTATAAAGGAAAATTAAATAGTCAGAAAATCTCCTGTCTGCAGGAAAACCCTGTTGTAGGGACGATGGCGGGGAAGATAGTGCAGTTGCAGAAGTAGCTCATGCATGGCAGCTCTTTGCTTTTGAACTCTACATCTCAGTCAATAGTCTCTCTTTTAAAATCAAAATATTTTACTAATTTTCTTTAACTTCTCCAGTTTTAAATCCAGTTCTGAATTGCTATAGTCTCCAACTCTGTTACTGTTTCTGTCTTACCTTCCTCCAATCTGAATACCCTCATGATTTTTCCCACTTTGTTGCCCCTTCTTCCACACTGTCACAGAAGCTTAAAACTTTTTCTCTCTCCCTCTTTACTGAGTGACCTCCCTCTCTACATTCAAATCTTTCCCCCAGAACACACCACTTCAAATAATCCTTTAAGTAATAATTTGCTGAAATATGAATGTTTGAATTTTTATTTTGCTTTTTTAAATGTAAGAAAACCTCTGACTTGAACCTTCACACTCAGTGATTTCTTGTATGTCTTAAGTATTGAGTTATAGGGTGACCAGACAGCAAGTGTGAAAAATCGGGATGGGGGTGGGGGGTAATAGGATCCTATATAAGAAAAAGCCCCAAATATCGGGACTGTCCCTATAAAATCGGGACACCTGGTCACCCTATATTGGCCTGTCCTGCTTGTCTTTCAGATTTTATGCACTTTGTGGCAGAGCAACCCTACTCTCACATTCTGTAAACACTGTCAGCACTTGGCAAATAATAATGATTATGCATTGTGGAGACTGAAAAAAGTTTGTTCTTTTTAGAACAAGAAAAATTAAATTCTGAGATCTAGGTAGTTTGCTCTTCCACTGTTTGAGCCTGATATTAAGTACAAACACACATTGTCATAGTCATACCAGCTAAGAATCTTCTCTATAGATTGTAATTACTTGCTATTAGCTGTAGTGTAATCCACAGTTTCACTGGAAAAGATGCCCTTTTCAAGTTCTATAAAAAGCTACCATTTATAAAAAGCTAACATGCAAAACATTTGGGTGGACCAGCTGTTACTAAGGCTGTGTTTGTGGTAATATCTCTTGCAAACGGTAGAGTGCGTGAATAACTCTGCATGAACATCCTTCATAGTTTCAGTATAATTCTTGCTTCATTGTAGAGGAGGAAGCTTAAACTTTTTACTTTCTGTAGGTGGACAAACTTGTAGCAGCTTGATGTTGAATTCATGCTACATTTGAATCTTCTTTAGTTCTTAGATATAACTTCCATGAACATTGTACACAATTGTTCAATTTTATCTTTATAAATAAATCTTTATATACTACCAGCATTGCTATAGATAACACATTCCTCTGGTAGTGTGGAATTTATATTACAGATACAGAGAGATCTTAATCCATGAACATAAATATATACTGTGTGCGCCATCTAGTGGGCCTATCACAATGTTAAGTGTTAAACGGCATGACTTGAATCTGATTTTATACTGAGTTCCGTGTGGGCAAATAAAATAAATGGGAGATTGTTCATATAATATAGCTAAAATCATTATGTAGTTATTTAATTATTTCTGTGTATGTATTTACAATATGACAAACTTTTTGACACCGTTTAGACAAAAATAATTAAATATATAGGACTACAGTACATGTTTGAAAGCTTCAGACTGACTTTTATAGACACACACTATCTCTAAAATAAGTGCAAATAAGTAACTATAGAAAATCTTTTTCTAAAAGTTCTCAAATTGCTCTTCACAACATGGCAGTCTTACAGCCATTTATCAAATACTTTTCCATGTTCAAATCTACTCTATTTTCATTTGCTGTATATTCCTTTTAAATTGTAATGATGAGATCAAATGAGCAGCTTCATTTTTATTACATTTAATTTGTAGATTATTTATAGCTGTCTTACTATATGAAATTGGTATATGTGGGAGAGGGGTTTCTTTTCATATTAATGTGAAGGGTGTAAAATATCTGGTTCCAGATATTTTGTCTTATTATAATAAAAATATCTAGCTCTTGTGTAGCACTTTACATCAGTAGATGTCAAAGTTCTTTACAAAGAAGGTCAATATCATCCCCATTTTACTGATGGGGAAACTAAGGTGCAGGGAGGGGAAGTGACTTGCCTAAGGTCACCCAGGCAGGCCAATGGCAGAGCTGGGAATAGAAGCTAGATCTGTTGAGTCCCTGTCAGTGTTCTATCCTCTGGTGGCTTCCCTGTAAGTCCTGTTTACTCTATGACCTTGTCTAAACGTAAGTTGTATTGCTTTAAGTATACCAATATAGTTGAAGCCATACAATGACCCTTGTATCAGTATAACTACATCTGTACAGATTGTTGCTGTGCTGGAAGACGGAGAGAGAGAAGCAGCTTTTTAGAAAGAGAGAAAAGTGCCCTGTATATGCTGCAAACAGCCAGAAGGAAGATAGGGAGAGGGGAGCTACTGTGTCAGTCAAAGAGCCACAAAATAATAGTTAAGCGGTGTCTTTAATATTACTGTGAAATTTGAGCTCTGGAGTTGCAGTGGTAAATAATGACCTGTTGATGTAATTCATTATCATGATGTGAAAGTTTGCTGTTGTAGTGGCTCTCCAGCTTTCAGAGGTTGAGGATCACTGAACTGAATTATGGGTGAGCTTGGAAGGATTAGATTTTTATCATTAAACATCAATTTCACCCTATGCACACAAACTGATGACAAAATATTTCCATCTATAATAATAGAAATGTGCAGCTAGGCAGAGTAAGAAAAATGCTCCTTGAGAACTTATTGGAGTTTGATTTAAGGATATTTACTCTGTATATTTTGACATGAGTTTTTCTATTTATGTTTTATTGGTTATAAAGCTTTAACTTTTGAATCTCTAACCTCCCCATAACTTCCCACAACTGCCAAAAATTTAAATAGATAAAAATAAAAAAAGCTTACAACCCATAATTTTGCACAACTGTGAAAACGTAAATTATTAATAATTGAAAAATGCTTAACATACATGTCAATATTGTTGACATTATAAAATAAGTTGATTTCTGCCAAGCCTAATTATGTAATGTAGTTTCACTATGAGGCTCTCAATAATTTAAAAATGCTAGAACTTCAGAAGTGTATTTGTTGATGTGTTGAAACTATTTTTTTAAAATCTAATTTTCAGAATTGTGTGTTTTGTGTTTTGTTTCTCTTCCCACAAACTAGATGCTCCAGGACAAGCTAATTATGCCCTCCAGGGTTACCCAGGAGGAGCTCCATATGGACCTGGGGTCCCGCCAGTCCAAAATCAGCCTTCTGGGCCCAGTGGGGCAGCTTGGATGCAAGCACCTCCTCCCCCTCTCAACTGTCCACCTGGATTAGAATACCTAAGTCAGGTACCTACATTCTTCTCCGTATTAAACTCCCATGAAAATACAAAGCTAATAGATACCTGTGCATTTAAGTACCTTTTTATCTACTTTGGGAAATCAAGTGGCTTACATGATTGGTATTGGGGATACAGAGCCATTTACATTTAGGTCAGAGGTTAAAAATCTATCTCAGGACCATCATAACTGAAGCATATTCCATTTTATGGCTGCTCAGTGGCCCATTTTGAAAAAGTACTCTTAGTCCCAGTTTTACAGAGACAAGGTGGCTGAGGTAATATCTTTTATTGGACCAACTTTAGTTGGGGAGAGAGCCAAGCTTTACCTCACACACCTTGTCTCTCTAATATCCTGGAACCAACATGGCTGCAACAACACTGCATAGTCCCAGTTTTAGCAGACAAGTGTCCACCACTAATTGACATCCAACTTGGCAATCTTAGCCAAGAATTTAAGATTAAATGAGAATGGGTACTGCTCTATTGTACATCGTTGTATCAGAAATAGTGACACTAGGAAGGGTAATATGGTGTGGCAAAGGCCTATATTACAGTATGGTCATCAGTAGCACATCAGACTTCATGACTTTCAATGTGGGACTTTTTCCGAGCACTAGTATTCATTCCCCTTCTCCACTTCCAAGTATCTTCAAATAGATGTAGCGCACAACAGAGCAGCTCACAAAATTAGAATATTAGTGTTTGAATGATCTTTTTGATCATCCCAGGTGACCGTGTGTGAGAGAGACCATTTCTATAGCACAATTGATGTAGATGATCTAACGTTATAATTATGAATTGATCCGTAATTTTGTATCCTGAAATCTAATTTTTGAAAAATAAAAGCGGACATACTTGTAGATTTTATTTTTTAAATTTAATTATAACTTTCATTTATTAACTTCTATTCAAAACTGTTTTTTAACCACTGTAACAGATTGACCAGATATTAGTTCATCAGCAGATTGAGCTTCTGGAAGGTATGTACGTTGCGATACTGCTAAATGGAAGATCATTATACTGGAGATATTTTAAATGACCATGGTCCTATATAAAGTAATTATACATGACTGTTAAACAACAGTCTTATTTAATGATAGAAAATCTTCATTTATTCATTGTTTTTTAATGATGGGGTCTTTATTGATTTGGTTTTTGTCTTTTATATCTTTAACCAATTTCCTACCATAGAACATTTTGGGAAGGAGAGTGGGGGTGGCACCGATTCTTAAAATGTTGCTTACTTTCACTATCTCAAACTTAAAACATAATTTATTTGAACTTTTAAAAAATACAAATTGATATATAAAACTGTGACAGTTTCTAATTTAAAAGTGTAATCTTTACATCTAATGTCACTCATTCATGTGATTTCAGACTATCATCTTTACAGATCTCCCTCTCTACTTCTGATCTGTCTAATTCGATCTAATCCTACATCTTGGCCTATCTCTCTGACATCTCTTCCTGGAAGTCTCGCTGCTAGCTAACTGATCTTTTCTCCCAAATCCTTTCCATTCTGCTTGTTCTTTGCCATGTTTAACAAAATCATGATCCTGATGTCACTCATGCCCTTAAGATTGATGATGTTGTTGACACCTTCTCTCTTACCCTCTACAACTAGGCTACACCCAAGTCTTGCTGCTTTTTCATCCTATAACATTTCTAAGATCCATCTGTTGTTGTTTTTTGTTCAGGCCTTCATCATTTCCTATCCCAATTATTGTAAACACCTACTCACTGGCCTCCCTTCCACACACATTTCCCCCTCCAGTCCATTCAAATCACATCTGCTAAAATAATCTTGCTGGCTTACGCTTCTGACAGTATCCTGCTGCTTTCCGGATCCCTCCGCTGGCTCCAGCTGTTTCACATCAACTTAAAGCTTCTTTTTCTTATTGTCAGGGCCATTCACAACTCTATCCCTCCCTAGCTGTCTACTTTTGTTTTTTATTGCATTGCTCCCCACTGCCACATCCACTGTGACAGTTGTGTCTGTCTTGTCTGCTCATTTGTCACTTCTCACACAAACACCTCTGTTGTATCTCACCTGTGGAACACCCTTTCTGAACTGATCATAAGGCCTTCTCCATCCTGAGATACCGTAAGTCTCACCTGTGCCATAATATCTAAAAGAACTCACCATTCACATTAATTAGTTTTGAAGGGAAAATGGGAATAGTTAGCAACTTATTCATAATGAAAAAATAATACAATAAAATAATACATTGAAAATATATATGTATCTCTTATATGATTTCCCCCTCCCCCCATGTTAGTAATCTTGTTAGATTGTAAGATCTTCAGGGAAAGGGCCATGTTTTCCCTATGTGTTTATGTAGGGATTAGTACAGTGGGTTCCTGACCCTGACTGAGGCCTCTGCAATTTCTGTTAATACTTGTATTTAGTGTATCAACTAAATAGCTTTTTAATGTTGTTAATTTTCAGTTCTTACCGGTTTTGAAACTAACAATAAATATGAAATCAAAAACAGCTTGGGGCAAAGAGTATATTTTGCAGCGGAGGAAAATGACTGTTGTACTCGAAATTGTTGTGGACCATCACGACCTTTCACCATTAGGATCGTTGACAATATGGGTCAAGAAGTGATAACATTGCAGAGACCTCTCAGATGCTCTTCATGCTGTTGTCCTTGCTGCTTGCAAGAGGTGAGATATTCCTTTCTCTTTCCTGCACCTGTAAAAGTTTTCAGAGATTTTCTTTTGTGTCAAGAGGTGAGATGGAACAAGGTTAGCTTCATCTGTAATTTTGTGGGGATCTGTGATTTATTTATTTATGTTTGTTCTTTGAAGGTTTTTGAAAATTTCTCTCATGACTTTTGTCTCCTTTTTGATGGATTTTTTTGACATTTTGCTATGGGCTTAATGCTGTGTATCCTTCATTTAGGGAAGTGACCTAAATTCCTGTAGACATCAGTGACTTCCCTGAAAAGTGGGTGTTCAATGCTTTTTTAGGATTGGACCCTAATGAGGAACCAACTTAATTCAAAATGTTGATTATTATAAGTGAATTTAGCTTTCTGAATATTGATAATAAGTAAAGGAAGACAAAAAATTACCAGGTTCATAAACCATTGACCTGACCCTCATTGTAGGAAGCTGACTCTACTAATTGAATGATGTATAGTTGTTGCCTGATCCTTTTTAATGATTAATAACAATTGTATTGATTGCCAATTGATACTGATTTAATGAGCTGGGAATAATAGGGTTCTCGTCCCAGAATCAGGCTCCACAGAATTAAAACTAACAAGTTCAATATCTTGTAGGGAACCCCAGGATGTATGGCAAAGCACATTGAGGGCAAAGCAAAGCCTTAGCCACTTCTATTAAAACAATCCGTAAAGACAAGACAGCTCTAAACCACATACACAAGTAGTAGTAATACAGTATTAGGGATATCTTTGGTGTCATTTCCTGCATATGCTCATGTACTTGTATATATTCACATCCTTCCTTGGGAACCTTGTGGTGAGAGACAAAGGACCAGCCCTGTCCCTGACATGCCAAATGAATCTGATGGTCCAGATCCCCAAAGGTCGGTGATTGACCCTTCAGCTCTTCACTGTTATCAGTGATGGAAAACTTACCTCAGCTACATGGTGGCTTAGTTATTATAGGGTCTGGGCGCTATCATGAATATTCATTCAGATGCCCAGCCTTCCATGTCCAAATCTAACTTCCTTACACTCCTAATATTGGGGTGCCCTTGTCCTATAGGTTAACATATTAATGCCTTTTAACTCATTATCATATATGTCACCTATTGCTAAAGCAGGTTTGTGGTTAAACATCTACCAATGATTCTATCCTAAAATACCCAATCCCAGTATCAGTTCAGTGTTCCTGTGGTTACCCTGTTTCATTATGTACCAACTCCTTCTCTTGAGCAAGCTATTCCCAGTTCCCCAAAATCTAGGGTAACCATTGGGCCATTTTATCTATGCTAAGGGTCATAGACATGTGACCAGGTGCCTGGGATAGACCACACTGAGAATGCCACACTCAGGGCAGACTGCAAGAAATAGGACAGACAGTCCCCCAAAACTGGTGGTTTATTCTATAATCAAATTCACCAAACCAGTAACAAAAAAGCTTCTGCCAGTACGCTACTGGTTAACCAGAAGCCAATCACAGTCCCCTTTAGGCATTCCAGCACTTGGCTCCCATCCAGACAATCCAATCTAATATAGCGAGAGGTTATTGAAAACGAATTTAACCATATGTGAGGTTCTTTCTAATCCCAAAGGCTCAGACGTATATCCCAAGTCAATATGTATCTCAGATCTTACCCAAATATCACGCTGTCAGTAAATCCTTAGTAAACTAACTAAAGATTTAATAATAATAAAAAAGAGAGTTATAAATGGTTAATAGAGCATATGTATACAAATGATTGCAAAGTCCTTATATCAGGTCTGTAGTAGTGATGGAATAGACTGCTTGCTTGTAAAGTCTCTCTGGTAACTTCCAAAAGATTGGAAGGTCCTCAGTCCATAGTTCAAGATGCTCCTTTTTGTTGTAAATCCACAGTCCAGAGAATTAGAGTAGGAAGAGGCAAAATGGAGATGTCTCAGAGGTCTTTTATATCCTTTTGTCATGTGCATGGAAATTTACTGTCCCAAACAAAGCCCACAGTCCAAGTGCATGGAAAATTGCTGGTCCAAGATGGAGTCCAGGGTCACAAGTCCTTATCACAAGTCCTTACATGCTTTGCTGAATCACAAGGGCAAATCGATCTGGGGGTTGTCACCCAGGAATACAACACATGTGTAAGATACAAGTACTTACCTAATATTCAGAACTTCAGCTACAAAGATGATATATGCATATAAACAAGTTAATCATACTTAGCAATTCATAACTTTTTCTATTGATACCTTACATGACATACTTTGTACAAGACTTACGGAAATTGTGTATTAGTGGTAACAGTGATATAAATGGTCACCTTTCTTTTACACAGAATCACAAGGCCTACTTTACTTATGCTAACTTGCTTAAGCCAGTGTCTTATAGGATACAAGCCCATAGGTTCCTTGTGTTACTGCTGAGTAAAATAAAAGGCTAAGCTAGCTCTAATGGGCTACACAGTAAGCTGGTCTTCTGTTTAGAGTCACAATCTGCCCTCCATTTCTGCTACAAATTTTTGTATGCATCTCCTGGAGATACAGAGATACAGTTTATATATAGATATGCAAATAAAGTGATCTGCAGTTAAACTCTACATGAGTATGGAATGTAAAATTATTTTATATTAAGCAAAATCTCAGTTTTAATACTGTTCAGGTAGATTAAAACAATATTGAAATTCCTATAATTAAACCATTATTAAATCTCCTACTAGGAAAAAGTTAAAGCTTCCATTGGCTTAACTTAACTCACTGCTTTTTGTAGTATTATGGGTCCAGCAGCTTTTGGGGTTGGGAGGTTGTGGCGGGTGGGAACATTGTTTTTTCTTATTAAACTATGGTAGCATGTGTGACAGTTCTCACAGAATGTTCAGACAAATCTACTTGATTTGTTTAAGAAACAGTTGTAGTCTTCAAGTGGGTTTTTTTCCCATGCTGATTCCACTCTTGGTGCGCATGAACATGTGATTAGATTCTTTTGAATAGCAGTGTCTATTGTGGGAGCCCTTGCAATTACTGTAGCTTAGAGTATGAGAGGCAAGGTGGTCTCAACCACTTCACAGTTCCTTCAGGTTGAACCATGTGGTTTGCATGTCTCTTCCATATGTTAGCATACTCTAGCCAGAACACCTTAAACCACTTCACCTCCCTGTGCCTCATGATTAGGGCTCTGTGTTTGTCACGGAGGTCACGAAAGTCACGGATTCCATGACCTTCTGTGACCTCTGTGACTTTGCAGCAGCCAGTTTTGCCGACTCAAGGGCCCCCCAAGCAGCTGGCTCCAGGGCCAGCAGCTCAGGTGGCCCCAGAGACAGCCATACTGGCTGCTGCTGGAGCAGCTCTGCAGCCAGCCGGTGGGGCGGTCCTGCAGCCAGTCGCACCGGTCGCTGCTCAGGCAGTCCCTGGGGCCAGCCACACTAGCTGTTACTCGGAGAGCCCATGACTTTTCCTAAAAATACCCCTGGCTAAATCATAGCTTTACTCATGATCAACAAGGACCCTCTGAGACCGAGCATAAAATTTATAGGAACAGTGTTCTGATTTTGCCAACTTGTAATCCATCTGCCACAATGGACACTGGTATTCAAAAGAATTTGATTTTGTGAGCATGGGGGCACATGCACACCAAGAATGTAATCTAGAATGTAATCTATGTCGACATCTTAAAGTGCTACAGTTCCTGTAGGATATATAACCCATCCTCTGCATTACAGTATATCTCTATACTGAAGATGATTTTACAAGCATTTAAAACACATTGGAATAATTATGTAGATAATTAACTTTTATCCCACTTCTGTGATGGTGTTGTTTTTTTCTTTTGAAGCTTGAAGTTCAGTCCCCTCCAGGTACACCAGTTGGCTACATAAAACAAAACTGGCACCCCTGTCTGCCTAAATTTACTGTTCAAAATGAAGCAAAAATAGATGTATTTAAAATCATTGGCCCATGCGTTGTATGCAGCTGTTGTGCGGATATTAATTTTGAGGTAGGTAACATTGTTTAAAGTGTTTGTATTCTTCTATTTTTAATTAGTGGTTTTCCTAATAGTTTAATATCTGTAACTGGTCTTATTGTTATTAATGGACCATTTCCCACAAAACTAAGTTGTAATGCATTCAGTAATAACATTTGGTGTTTAGATAGTCCAACTGTTTGCATATGAAAATCTTTGAAAACAATTATGTTGGTAAATAACCCAGGTTTCAACCATTGTCATAATAAATCAACTTTCAGATTACCAAACCATGAGATATTGAATGTTTAGGTAATATTTTGTCCTTTTTCCCCCTTTCTTCCTGTTGAAGTGAAGCTTTTTGTGCCAATTAGAGTGTACCTTGAATATACTGAAGTTGTTTCACTGTTGTGGTGTTGAAATCTCTTTAATGTTTATTGAAATAACAGTGGAAAATATCATTACATTATCTTACTTTAGGTAGTAAAAATAGATTCAGTATACGCTTTTGAATAAATTCAGTACATAATTTTCCCTTAGTACTGTATATTTAAGTATTATTAATTAAATTACAACTTTCTAGATCCACTGACTTAATTGTCCAGTAATTGATGTAAATGATCAAAATGGATCACCATAAGTGGATCGTGTAATTTTATTATAAATTATTTAATTCTGTAATTAATTCTTAAACTAATGAAGAGTTAATGAATCCTATTTTCATATTCCAGATACTAGTTTATTTTAAAACAATGTATAGTAATCATAAGCAAAGGTTTGCAAGATCATTCTAAGCAAACTTACTAGCCATTATGTTCTTGGGAATAGCCATTTTACATGGCTTTGAACACAGAAACCAGTTTTCAAAAGACATAATGTTGACATAGGTCTTGTCCCCTACTTCGGAAACTTATCATGTAATCTTTTAATTTCCATGTAGACACTGACACTGGGTGAAGGAACCTTCATTTACAACACTTCTAACAGTGTAGCCCTGCAACCTTCTCCATTACTGTGCTGCACTGTGTAGTTAGCATTAATATGAGTCCAAGTTCTAGCCTAGGACTTGAGCCCATGATTTACTGATGTAGAGTGGAGATTATCACAATATTGAATACCACATGCTGTAGGACATATAACAACCCATGTAAATGTGAATATCCTGAAGTTTTTGAATGAGCATTTAAAATGATCACACAAAATCTTTTTTATTATGGGTGGCAGACTTTCTTTGTTTTATTTCAAACTAGGTGAAGTCGATGGATGAAAGTTCTGTAGTCGGAAGAATTTCTAAGCAGTGGTCTGGATTTGTAAGAGAGGCATTTACAGATGCTGATAATTTTGGAATCCAGTTTCCAATGGATCTTGATGTTAAGATGAAAGCTGTTATGATTGGTGCTTGCTTCCTCATCGTAAGTCTGACAATTCAAAACAATGAATATATGCTCATTTCTTACTTGGCTATGTTGTTTTGTGTGACATTGTCATGCAGATAAAAATACTGGAAGCAGCCCTGCTTAGAGACAACAATTTGGCAAAGCATGTAAGCATGTATTTTAAGTCCCATTGATTTCTATGGGACTTACGCAAATCATTGGTATAGGGTTGGAATTAATCATATGCTTATGTGTTTTGCTGAATGGGACCCAAAATGCACAAGGAATTGTAAAGCACTAACAAATTGTATGTGTGTGTGTGTGCTGTTTTTTTGTTTTGTTTTTTGTTGTGTTTTTATGTTTTGCATGTGTGTAGCTAGTCGATTTCTCTGATTGTGGGTGGGCAAGGGAAAAAAAAAAAGTTGGTGGAAGAATGGGAATCAACGTTTAAATTCCAGGCCATGTCAAAGAACAGGGTTTCAGATTTCTGTGAAGTGAGGGAAAGTTAAGGAAGTGCCCACTCCAATACCTCATCCACATGCTTCTTAAGATTGTTGCTCAGCTATTGTTTAGCTACTAAATCCCCCTCCAACATAGATACAGACCTTCCCCCCTCCAATAAAAAAGCTGTTTTTCTTCATTGTGGGCACTTCAGTTTGGGGGCAGCTGTAATGTCCTGTCCCCTGTAGTTCCTCCAGTTTTCTCTATCTCCTCCTGAGTGACAGGCAAGATTAACTAGATTTCCTTCCTGGAGGAAATGCCAACAACATTTTATTTCAAATTTCTGCTTAACAATTCAGTTGAATTCCAAGCAATGTCCTAGGACTGTTCCATCTTTTGGTGAATTTTTCCCCTCAGCTTCACTTCCCCTTCTGAGATGCTATATTGATTGGTGCCCCTACAGGCTCCAGAGAGAAAACTAGGCCAAGGAAACTTAAAGACGAAAAAGAAAAAAGTCAGTCTCCTGCTTTAACCCATATTCTTTTCTCTCCAAGTGTCTCCTTAATCAAGTTTCTCTTTGGGAAGTTTATCTACATCTGTGACCGGAAGTGAATTTTCTCCTTAGCCCATTATATGTGGGGTCACAGTGCAACTTCCCTGGGCAGGAGAGGAGCCAGGAAGGATTAGGGAACCTGGTTATGATGGACATAATGAAGGCACTGGTCACAGCTGCCCACTCTGGCTGAAGACCCCTCTGCTTCTATCCCCACGCTAAAGAAAGAGGCAGGATTGAAAAAGCTGATAAGGGTACAAAAAAGCTCAGGCCTGTGGATACCCAGAGTAGTACTTTAGAGCTACAGCTGCCCCTCCCCCTTCTGCTTTAGAACTCAATGTATCAGGGGTTGGACAAATCAGCAGGCCCAGGACAAATAAAAGGGATGATTTCTAGAACTTACACCAGCTAGGGTTACCATATTTCAGCAAGCAAAAAAGAGGACAGGAGGAGCCCCGCCCCAGCCCCGCCCCTGTCCTGCCCTAGCCCCGCCCCTGTCCCACCCACTTCCCGCCCCCCTCAGAATCCCCAACCCTCCCCCCCGCTCCTTGTCCCCTGACTGCCCCCTCCTGGGACCCCTGCCCCTAACTGCCCCCCCAAGACTTCACCCCCTACCTAAGCCTCCCTGCCTCTTGTCCCCTGACTGCCCCCTCCTGAGACCCTCCCCCCCCATCCTAACTGGCCACCTAGGACCCTACCCCCTACCTGTGCCCTGACTGCTCCAACCCTTATCCACACCCCCACCCCCAGACAGACCCCTGGGACTCCCATGCCCCATCCAACCACTCCCCACCCCCTGACAGCCCCCCCCAGAACTC